>NC_136940.1:1928468-1945968 GCF_949987615.1 Pollachius pollachius
TTATCCTGAAATGTGCCATTTGGATCACAGTGATCCAATCCAACTTTCCTTTAAAAACATATCATAAAAGTGTCATAAAAGTAAGATGGATCAGGTGATCCTGGATAGCAAAACATTGGATTTCCAAATCGGGATCAGTTTGATCCTGATTAGTTTTTTTGAAAAACTGGGCCCTGGGATCAAACCAGCGACCGTCCAGTTACCAGCCAACCCGCTCTCCCTCCGGAGCCACATGGCGCCCCCGTACACCGTCTCACATACGGAGGGTGTGACGTGTTCATGTCTGTGTCTCCAGCTAGTGTACGTCGACAACCCCATCCAGGACACCACTTCAGACCAAGAGGAAGAGGAGGAGGAGGAGGAGGAGGAGGAGAAGGAGGTGACGGACACGCCCACAGCGTCCAGGCAGCCAATCAGAGGAGACTACTACCGCGGCCTGAGCGACCCATGCATTGAGATCCACAACACTGACACACAGATGGAGAGGTTAAAGGTCAGTATGTCTTGAAACTAAATCTTAAAGCTTAACTTTTTACTCCCTACTTTACCATGTGGGATTACTAAACAACATCGCAACTCTAGTCTATCGTTCTCCTCATCAAGAAGAGATCCATCTTGTGTTTAAATCCACCCCACGTATGCATCTTTGGGATTCAGAACTGTTTTATTTTAGTTTAATTCTTTGATTTATTGTGCTTTTGACCGTTTGTCCACACCAGGAACCTGAGAACCTTGAGCCCCCCCAGGCTAAGTACCCGGGCCCCCCTCCTGCCCCGCCCCTCCCCCTGGTCCAGCCCCCACCCTGTGGCCCCGCCCACCCGGAGAAGACCACCGCCTCTAGGATGGAGAAGGTCCACATCGCCACGTCTGGTGAGAATGTGACCGCTCTCTGTACTGTCTAACCCCTACCTGCTCCTTAATGACCTGTCTCTGTACTGTCTAACCCCTACCTGCTCCTTAACGACCTGTCTCTGTACTGTCTAACCCCTACCTGCTCCTTAATGACCTGTCTCTGTACTGTCTAACCCCTACCTGCTCCTTAACGACCTGTCTCTTTACTGTCTAACCCCTACCTGCTCCTTAACGACCTGTCTCTGTACTGTCTAACCCCTACCTGCTCCTTAATGACCTGTCTCTGTACTGTCTAACCCCTACCTGCTCCTTAATGACCTGTCTCTGTACTGTCTAACCCCTACCTGCTCCTTAACGACCTGTCTCTGTACTGTCTAACCCCTACCTGCTCCTTAATGACCTGTCTCTGTACTGTCTAACCCCTACCTGCTCCTTAATGACCTGTCTCTGTACTGTCTAACCCCTACCTGCTCCTTAATGACCTGTCTCTGTACTGTCTAACCCCTACCTGCTCCTTAATCTCGGTACTGTCTAACCCGTAGTCCTGAAGGGGTTCACCCGGGGCCGGCTCTCCGCCCCGGCGGCCCCGGACCAGGACCAGAGTGAGTCTGCGGCCCCCCGTCTGGGGGCCAACCTGGGCAACATGAAGTCCATCACGGCCGTGAAGCAGTCCGGCCTGCAGTCCGGGGTCTTCACCGGACAGGGGGTGAGCTGACGGGGGGGGAGGCTATGCAGAGTCTAGGTGAACTCTGAACAAGTGAGTCTTTAGCCGTTCGCGGAAGCCGCTGAGCGACTCTGCGGTCCCGACGTACACGTCCCGGGGAAGTGGTCGGTAAACAAGGGATGTTTAGCCTCCAGTGTTTCTAAATAATAAATGTCCACAGATGTCCTATCTATAGCTTATGAGTCCAAAACATTCTAAGTGAGGTCAGGACCCCAGAGTGTACAATCAGTACACCCTGGGGTCGTGTCTGGTTGTTATTCATGTCTGGCACTGTTGCCGTACACCCAGTACTTCCAGTACACCCAGTACTTCCAGTACATCCAGTACATCCAGTACTTCCAGTACACCCAATGCTTCCAGTACACCCAGTACTTCCAGTACATCCAGTACATCCAATACTTCCAGTACACCCAATGCTTCCAGTACACCCAGTACTTCCAGTACATCCAGTACACCCAGTACTTCCAGTACATCCACTACATCCAGTACTTCCAGTACACCCAATGCTTCCAGTACACCCAGTACTTCCAGTACATCCAGTACACCCAGTACTTCCAGTACATCCAGTACATCCAGTACTTCCAGTACACCCAATGCTTCCAGTACACCCAGTACTCCCAGTACACCCAGTACTCCCAGTACACCCAGTACTCCCAGTACACCACCACGTCACCATGTCACCCCCCTTCCAGAGCAAGATGGTGGTGCTCCCGACGGAGGAGGCCAACCTGTCGGACATCGACTACCTGGTGCCCACCCACGACGAGAGGGGGCGGCCCATCGCCGAGTGGAAGCGACAGGTGATGGTGAGACAGCTGCAGGCCCGGCTGCTGGACGAAGAGGACCAGAGGAGGAGGGTGAGCGGGGGGACACACCTGTCTGACACACACCTGTCCACACACCTGTCTGACACACACCTGTCTACACACCTGTCTGACACACACCTGTCCACACACCTGTCTGACACACACCTGTCTACACACCTGTCTGACACACACCTGTCTACACACCTGTCTACACACCTGTCTGACAAACACCTGTCTTACACATACCAGTCCAGACACACCTGTCTGTCTGACACACCTGTCTGACAGACACACCTGTCTGACACACCCACCCATCTACACACACACAAACCTGTAAACTCACCTGTAGACACAACTCTCTACACACACCCGTCTACACACCTGTACATATACCTGCCTACACACACCTGGCTACACACACCTGTCTACACACACCCGTCTTCATACCTGTCTACACACCTGTCTACATTCTTGCCTACACACACCTGTCTCCACACACCTTTGTAGCATGGGAACATGTGCAATAATCAAACCAGTGGCTGCTGCACTGTTCAACCTACTTTGATAGCACCCTAGCGGGTGGGGCCGCCGAACAGAGCGAGCTCTGAAGACACACCACCTCTCCACATGCGAGCGTCAGCCCCTGTAGCGCCTCAGACTCCCTGACCCCCTGTGTCTCCCCCCCCACCCGCAGGAGAACGGCAGCAGCCGCTACGCCAAGGTGAGCTGGCGTTACTCCCCGGCCCACAACGCCATCCTGGGCCCGTTCGGCGAGCTGCTGACGGAGGACGACCTGGTGTACCTGGAGCGGCAGATCGCCAACGTGGCGCTGCAGAAGAACTGCGAGGGCTACGAGCTGGAGCTGGCACGGCTGGCCGAGGAGCTGCGCCACATCCTGCCGGCCCCCATCGTCAACATCACCGTCAACACGCAGTTCCGCCACTTCCACAGCAAGGTGCCGCTGCCCGTGTGGTGCGGCCGCATCTCGGGCATCGTGCAGAGCATGTCGCTGCTGCTCAGCAACCTGACGGACCAGCCCTACTGCAAGATGCCCAACACGGCGCTGGTGTCGGTGTTCTCCGAGGCGCCCGGGCGGGCCACCGGCGCCCGCGGCCGGCGGGAGATGATCGAGGACGAGATCCACCAGTTCGGCGTCTCCGTCGGGAGGCTCAAGTCCAACTTCGAGAGCCAGAGCGCGGCGCCGGGCGACGAGAACGCCGGCGTTGACGACGACGAGGAGGCCGTCGTGACGCCCAAGTCGGTGACGTTCAGCCTCCCCACGGCGGACCCCGCCGCCGCGGGGCCGCCGCTGGCTCCGCCCCCGCCGCTCAAGGTGCGGGACGGCGCGGCCACCGCGGAGACGGACCACAACAGCGACTCGGGCATCGACTACGACGAGGCGACGCCGGACGTGATGGAGACCACCAGCCTGAGGAAGGAGCGCATTGTGGTCCTCTTCCTCGGCCACTGGAAGAAGTCGGCGTACTCCGTCACGCTGAAGAGCCGCGACGCCGCCGAGAGGAAGCTCAACGGCGGGGCGGGGGGCGAGGTCGCGGAGGGGTCGGCCGAAGGTCACGGGGTCACGGCGGAGATCACCCAGAAGACGATGATGGACAGCTCGCTGGGACACTTCTTCAAGCAGCGCGGCGCCGTCAACAAGATGCTGGGCAACTGGAGGAGCATGATCTCCAGCGTGCCGTCCAGGCAGATACGCAGGTGGGCGGGGCACTGGGGGACGCTGTGAGCTGATTGGTCGGTCGTATGAATGGACCTTCATTCACAGAAGCAGTTGGTCAATCAATATACAAATTAGGATTAAGATGCTGTAATATGTTATTTACGAATCTTGGACAGGAAAGTGAGTGACAGTTGTGCTTTAGTTGTGCTTTAGTTCTGTTTCAAAGGATCCTCTTGAGAAAGCTGTATTGTATTGTATTCAGACCTGTGAGTCTCTGTAACACTGCTCTCTCCTCTGGTACTGTAGAGAAGCCCGACTTCACTGTATCTAATGTAACACTGCATCCTACAGTGTTACTACTGTACTGTAGGATACAGTTTTACTACTACCACTAACACCGCTCGGTGCGTCCCCAGAACCGTCTCTAACTGGTCCGCCCCCGCCCCACAGGCTACACCGTCAGCAGGCGCTGTACTCCCCGGAGCAGTTCCTGCCGCGGGTGGAGGGCGTGGCGGTGGACTACGACAGCCTCACCCTGGACCTCTTCATGCTGGGCTACTTCCACATCCTGGAGCAGGAGCTGCCCGCCGACGAGAGGAAGATGCGCCACCTGCTGTGCTTCGAGGTGTTCGACCACCTGGGGTCCTTCACCTGGGAGACGGTGCGGGACTTCCACAAGGCCGTCATCGCCGACATCCAGGGGGGCGGCCGCGAGTGGAAGGACGGCTTCGACGACGTGAAGACCCGCTTCTTCGGGAGCGCGGCGGCGTCCGTGGAGGCGGCGCCGGCGCCGGCGGAGGCGGAGGCGGCGGTGGAGAAGCGGGTTCTCCCCGAGGTGCGGCAGGTGCCCCGGGTCATCGTGCAGACCCCCACGCCCGACGAGGGGGTGCTGAACGGGGGCACGGACATCTCGTCCTTCTCCAACGAGGAGATCTGTAAATACATCGACCGCAGCTTCGCCTTCTGGAAGGAGAAGGAGGCGGAGATCTTTTACTTTGAGTAGAGAAACTTTTGTGGTTTGGTGGTGGCGACTTTTTTTGTATATTTTTTGTATTTATTTCTATACAGAAAACAATGACGCTCCTTACAAGAACGCCCCAACAAAAAAAAAAGGAAGAAACTGTTCTTTTGTCCTGAGTGAGTCTTTTGAGATTGTCTTTTTTTGTCATTGCGGAGCAACTCCATGTTTACAAAAATAAACACTCACAAAACACGTCCGACGTCCATAACTGCTTATCCCCGTACCCCTCGTTCCCGCCGTTAAACCCCTCTCCTCGCGCCCAGAGCCTTCAACACCCCCGACATGTAGCAGTGACTTCACGCCAGCGGCCGGGGTGTAATGAGCTGCAGAACACACCAGACCACCCCCCCCCCCGGGCCGGCGTTGCGTCTGTCCCTTTAACAGCAGGTGTGGATGGGGGGGTCTGGAATGCCCCCTGCCTCACGCGGCGGCCCCGGGCCCCTAAATATAGCAGAGCAACAGGCCGTCCCTGGCTTGGCCGTGGCCCTCCTCCGCTCTGCCAGCAGCTTGTTGTTGTAAGCCGCCGGCTGCCGCTCTACACACACCGGCTCCCGGGAACATGAGCGATCGCCGCACTGCTTCTCTCTGGTGAGTCTCTGTCTCTGTGTTCTCGCCTTGGTTCAAAGCGTGCCCCGGACAGGAAGTGCACTCTATCACGGGCTTCACCTCGGTGTGACATCACGCCCCGGGCCGGTCCGGCAGCGGGGGAGCGCTGATGTCTGTCTCCAGGTCAACAGCGTGCGGGGTTCCACGGTAACGCGGCCGCACCGCGCACACAACACGCTGTGTTTGCTCAGATAACAGACGAGAGGGTGTTAACCCGATATGTTATGGTGAATTTATAATAATAAATGTTTAAAATGTGTTATGCTATGTTCTTGGAAGGGTGTGTGTTTTTTCGCTTAGTCCTATAAGCTGTGTTTTCACTATGGTTAAGAGTGAGTTAATGTCGTTCTTTAACGTCTAGCCCCGCATCTATTGTCCGGTTGTAAACTGATTCCAGAGGTCACATAACATGCCGCTCACATCGGTTCTAATTTGAACACCCTAAATCCCCTCTGATCCCGCGCTGAACGCGCCGCGAGCCCCTCATATCTCCCTCTGAATCCCCTCGGTTCAGTTCCTCATCCCCCAGAGCGGCTCATCCGGTGGTACGTAGTAGTGAATGGACTTATCTAGCGCTTTTCTAACAAGCGGCCGCTCGAAGCACTTTGCAATATTAGCCAACATTCACTCATTCACCTACACATTCACACAGCGACGGCGGCATCGACCACGCAGGGCGACAGCCAGCTCGTCGGGAGCAGTCAGGGTGAGGTGTCTCGACCCCTCGACCCTCGAGGGGATCGAACTCGCGTCCTTCCGGTGACCCACCGACCGGCTCTGCCTCCCGAGCTGCCTGCCGCCCCTCTGATCTGCTCTCGACCCCCCCCCCCCCCCCCCCCCGCAGGTGAACCCGCCCCCTCTCTCTCTCGCCATGGTCCGCAACGTGGACGACCTGGACTTCAGCCTGGCGTCGCACGCCCAGAGCATCCTGGAGGGGCTGCGCTCGCTGCGCTCGCAGCCCCGGCTGGTGGACGTCACGCTGGGCGCCGGCGGCCGGGACTTCCCCTGCCACCGCGCCGTGCTGGCCCTCTGCAGCCCCTACTTCCGCTCCATGTTCTCGGGGGACTTTGTGGAGAACATCGCGGCGCGCGTGGAGCTGCGCGACGTGGAGCCCGACGTGCTGGCCTCGCTGCTGGACTTTGCGTACACGGGCCGGCTGACCGTCAACCAGGGCAACGTGGAGGGGCTGGTGCGCACCTCGGACCGCCTGCAGTTCCAGACGGTGCGCGGCGTGTGCGGCCGCTACCTGCAGCACCAGATCGACGCCTCCAACTGCCTGGGCATCCTGGAGTTCGGCGAGACGCACGGCTGCCCCGAGGTGGTGGCCAAGGCCTGGGGCTTCCTGCTGGAGAACTTTGAGGCGGTGCAGCGGGGCGAGGAGTTCCCCCTGCTGGGGAAGGAGCGGCTGGCCGCCTGCCTGGCCCACGAGGGCCTGCAGGTGCGCTCGGAGCACGCCCGCGTGGAGGCCGCCCTGGCCTGGGTGCGGCAAGAGGAGACCCCCCGGCGGGACCACCTCACGGAGCTGCTGGGCCTCTCCCGCCTGGCTCTGCTCAGCCCGGAGTACCTCAGGGACCGCCTGCTGACGGACGGCCTGGTCCAGGGGGCCCCCGGGGCCCTCCAGGCCGTGGAGCACGTCCTGCAGGAGGTGAGGGCAGGGGGCTCTAGACCGGGTCAGACCGGGTCAGACCGGGTCAGACCGGGTCAGGACGGGGTCAGGGTCGGGACGGGGTGAACTGGGTAATGGGATGGCACAATAGGGCTGGTGGTATGGGTATAGAACCGCAGGGTTAGGGTTAGGGGGTTGTGAACCCCAGGGTTAGGGTTAGGGGGTTAAGTTGTGAACCCCAGGGTTAGGGTTGGGGGGTTGTGAACCCCAGGGTTAGGGTTGGGGTGTTAAGTTGTGAACCCCAGGGTTAGGGTTGGGGGGTTAAGTTGTGAACCCCAGGGTTAGGGTTGGGGGGTTGTGGGGTTAGGGTTAGGGTTGGGGGGTTGTGAACCCCAGGGTTAGGGTTGGGGTGTTAAGTTGTGAACCCCAGGGTTAGGGTTGGGGGGTTAAGTTGTGAACCCCAGGGTTAGGGTTGGGGGGTTGTGGGGTTAGGGTTAGGGTTGGGGGGTTGTGAACCCCAGGGTTAGGGTTGGGGGGTGAACTGTGAGGGGGGTTGCATGTGTTGAGCTGCTTCTCTTTAGCTGAATGAGTCCCCGGTGATGAGGTCACATGGTGAGTGACGTCACCAGCCAGGCTCCTGGCCAATCCGGAGCGGCGGCGGCAGGGACCGGGGTCTGACCCGAGGAGGGGTCGTCCCCTCCGCTGGGGTTTAGGGTTTGGTTCCGTTACATGGAGGGTTAGTCACTCAGCAGCGGGGGGGGGGGGGGGGGAAGGCACTAGGAGGTCTTACCGGAGGGCATCTTAGTGGAAAGAGACTCATGAAAATTAAAGTAATCTGAGAAATCTGAGAAAATCACTTGATTAAAAGTCATAAAATCGCTCAAATTAAAATGACTCAACTTATGTGTCAGAAGTTATCTGGGTTAAACTGTTATGATGATGATGATGGTGATGATGATGATGGTGATGATAATGATGACTGTGATGGTGATGATGATAGTGATGAAGATAGTGATGATGGTGACTGTGATATCGATGGGTTATCTGTCTAGATTTCCGTAGAGCCCGGACTGGAGCAGAGGGACAGCGCCTGCAGTCCCCAGCCCAACCTGCAGGAGGTGCTGTTTGTGATGGGCGGCCGCTCGCTGGACGACGAGGACGAGGACGAGGAGGAGAATGAAGAGAGTGACCCCAGAATACAACCGCGGAACTGTGCGTTCTACAACATAAAGACCCGTACGTATCCCCCCCCCCCCGGTGTGTGTTTGGTTTAGGGGCAGGGTAGGGTCAAAGTAAGGCTGTTGGCCTCTCAGCTGGAAGGGTCTGGGTTCAAACCCCAAAGTCACAGCCTATAGCTGTAGGCAGAGGTACCTCCTCCCTGCCCCTTAACGTCTGTAACCTCAAGTCGCTTTGGATGAAGGCTTCTGCCAAATGACCCAATAGTAAGTGTATTTTATAGTGATATATTATGTGGTCGTTGTAGAGTGGAGTTAAATGGAGATGGAGCTTTGTTTGTAGAATCTACTGGCCAAACAGAGTCCGGGCGGGGTCGACTGCTGTAGGACGTGAATGGGGAGGCTGGGCCAAGAACAGCAGTGCTTAATAAACCCCGAAACATTACCCAGAGGAAACCGTCCGGGGACGAAAACATTTACCGACCGGTGTTTGTGCTCGGATCAAACTGTGGCCATGTTCGGTTTCAGAACAAATTCGCCTCAAATTGTATCAAACCAAACTTTATTTATAGAGCCGTTTCCGTGCAAAGTAGCAACACACTCAACAAGGGGGAATGCAAGAAGGACAAGAAATGAGTTTCGGAAGAAGAAATGCAGCAGAAAGGAGTTGAACCAAGGTTCAACCAAATGTACACACCGTGCCTTTATAGTTCTGATGTTGTCGGTTCTGTGTTCTCTCTCTCTCCGGTGTTCCACGTTGCAGAACCTCACTAACCCAATACCTTTATGGTTCTGATGCTGTCGGTTCTATTTTCTTTCCCTCTGTGTTCCACTGTGCAGAAACTCCCCAACCGAATACCTTTATAGTTCTGATGCTCTATGTTCTATGTTCTGATGCTCTATGTTCTATGTTCTGATGCTCTATGTTCTATGTTCTGATGCTCTATGTTCTATGTTCTGATGCTGTCTCCTCTATGTTCTGATGCTCTATGTTCTATGTTCTGATGCTGTCTCCTCTATGTTCTGATGCTGTCTGTTCTATGTTCTGATGCTGTCTCCTCTATGTTCTGATGCTCTATGTTCTATGTTCTGATGCTGTCTCCTCTATGTTCTGATGCTGTCTCCTCTATGTTCTGATGCTGTCTGTTCTATGTTCTGATGCTGTCTCCTCTATGTTCTGATGCTGTCTGTTCTATGTTCTGATGCTGTCTCCTCTATGTTCTGATGCTGTCTGTTCTATGTTCTGATGCTGTCTCCTCTATGTTCTGATGCTGTCTCCTCTATGTTCTGATGCTGTCTCCTCTATGTTCTGATGCTCTATGTTCTATGTTCTGATGCTGTCTCCTCTATGTTCTGATGCTGTCTCCTCTATGTTCTGATGCTGTCACCTCTATGTTCTGATGCTGTCTGTTCTATGTTCTGATGCTGTCTCCTCTATGTTCTGATGCTGTCTGTTCTATGTTCCCTCTCTCTGTTCCACATTGCAGGGCAGTGGCACCAGCTCCCCAACTTCCCCAACCCCAACAAGTGGGGCTACTCGTTGGTTTCCCTCAGCAACGACGTCTATGTCACAGGTCAGCCGGGTTTGTTTTAGCCCTGTCAAAACACTGGCGCTATTATTTTGAAATATTGGAACCCGAGTGGTAAAGTAATGGGGGAAACTATTTTAAACAAGCAGAGTTCACCCGGTGCAGAATGAAGTATGCTTTACACAGATTGCTTGAAACGGAATTCGCAGCATATCTTGCTTTCTTAATGGGACTTTTATCCAAGTCAAACAGTCCTAAGTAAATAGGATCCCTTCAGGATCTGATTGGCTGTCGTGGGAGTCACACACAGTGATTGCTCAGAATATTAAGCCCCGTCCACTTAGACTCGTTGACACAATCTCAAGGAAGAGGAAGTTACTATTTGAGACAGGATATTTATGAGATGATATTCCAATGTAACATAAGGTACAAGATTAATTTAAAAGTCATACATGCTTGCGCAAAATAAATTGCCTATTTTGTCACCTTCTCTCAGTAGAAGTGGTGACATTAAACAATAAGACATATGGCGGGTCAGAGGGAGATGTTGAGTTGCTAATGTGTGATTGACAGGCGGGTCGCGGGGGTCCAACACCAACACCTGGTCCACCACGGAGACCTGGAAGTACATGACGCGCCAGGGCCGCTGGGTTACCGTGGCGCCCATGCTCTGCCCGCGGACCAATCACATGTCGGCGACCCTCAACGGGGAGGTCTACGTGATCGGAGGTAAGGGAAGGGAAGGAGAGAAGATGAGGAGGAGATTAGACGATGATGGTGACCTGGAGGTGACTAGACCTTTGAATCAAACATTTAGCCTTCCTAAAGCCACTCATAAGTGAGGCTGAGAACTGTCAAAACATGCAATCAAACCTGGGGGAACTAGATTTTAAAAAAGACGACACAATGCAGAGAAGCAATACAATTTCCATTAGTCCTGGCGAAATCTTGAGAAGGAATACAGAAGAGGGATCCCTCCTTCCAGTGATGCTTAAGAGGGCAGTAGCTTACATTTTCATTTAGGGCATTTGGCCGACGCTTTTATCCAAAGCGACTTACAATAAGTATGTTTGTCAGAAGAGATCAACAATCTATCACTGTCAGTACAGCAAGGATGTTCAAAGAACCAAGTGCCAAGCACTAACTATCGTTAGGTTAACCCATTCTCCGCACAAAGCAAAGATAACTAGGATAAGATGCTGCACAATGCTAAGTAGTTTTTAAGTACAACATAACATACAACATAAAATAAGTGCTAAGGATGGTAGCTGCCTAATGGGGAGAATTATGACGGTAGCACAAAGCAAAGGACAACACACTTCCATGTGGGGTGACAGTGCTGCTCCACCCACTGCTCTAACACGGAGGTGTTGTTCTCTAGGTACTACCCTGAACTACGTGGAGGTGGAGCACTACGACCCCTACAGCGACACCTGGGCGCTCACCTGCCCGGCCCTGCGCTACGTCACCAACTTCACCGCCACCGCCTGCCACGGGAAGCTCTACCTGATCGGCTCGTGTGCCGTCAAGTACAACGTCCTGACCATGCAGTGCTACAACCCCGTGATCGGTGAGCACTGCCACACGTTACACTATAGTACAAAACGATACGGGGGCGAAACCCCACGGTACAACGCCATGTTATGTAAGGCGCAAAGTGAAATACAGATGGTTGTGAGGACGTTAACGCTCGGCATACGTCCTGGCATGTTGTTGGATGTTGATATGCTGTGTTTGTCGTGTCAATGTTTTATGAGGATGTTATTTTGGGGCCTTTGTCATACATGATTTGTGAGGTTGACGTTTACATTGTGTGTTTGTGAGGACGTTAACATTGTGTGTTTGTGAGGACGTTAACATTGTGTGTTTGTCATGCCCACGGTTTGTGAGGATGTTAACATTGTGTTTGTCATACACATGGTTTGTGAGGACGTTAACATTGTGTGTTTGTCATGCACATGGTTTGTGAGGACGTTAACATTGTGTGTTTATGAGGACGTTAACATGGTGTTTGTCAGACACACAGTTTGTGAGAACGTTAACATTTTGTGTTTGTCACACACTGTTTGTGAGGACGTTAACATAATGTTTGTCACACACGGTTTGTGAGGACGTTAGGATCATTGTGTGTTTGTGAGGACGTTAAGGTGATGTTTGGTCCCACAGACAGCTGGAGTGTGGTGTGCTCCCCGTTCATCCCTAAGTACCTGTCGTCTCCTCGCTCCATCACTGCGGATGGCGTCATCTATCTGATCGCTGACAACACCAAGAAGGTTTACACCTACGACCCCAACGCCAACATGTGGCAGAAGGTGGGATCACCGTCACACACATACACACACATCAGCTAAAATCAACACAATGTATAACTTGATTCAAAGTAGTGACGATAAGTTTAACTTTGTCTTGAAATTTCAGTAAAAAAGTTATTGTGATATTTTTGTTTTTATAAAGAAAAGTTTTTTATATTTTGTTATACACAAGACCCATCAGATCAAATTGTGATTTGTCCGAAAAGCTCTTTATCTTTATCTCAGATACTTTAGCAAGCCTGAACTGCACAGATGTTAACATAATATTATTTATAATATATTAATTAAAATGAAAAATAAATAATATAATCAAATTATTAAACATAATTTCACGATTAGAAAACGTCTCGTCCTTCTCTGAAGATATCTCCCCTCCCCCTCCTCCTCCTCCTCCCCCTCCCTCCCCCTCCCTCCTCCTCCTCCTCCCCCTCCTCCTCCTCCCCCTCCCCCTCCTCCTCCTCCCCCTCCTCCACCTCCTCCTCCTCCCCCTCCCTCCCCCTCCCTCCTCCTCCCCCTCCCCCTCCTCCTCCTCCCTCCTCCTCCTCCTCCTCCCCCTCCCCCTCCTCCCCCTCCCTCCTCCTCCTCCTCCCCCTCCTCCTCCTCCTCCCCCTCCCTCCCCCTCCCTCCTCCTCCTCTTCCCCCTCCCCCTCCTCCTCCTCCCCCTCCTCCTCCTCCCTCCCCCTCCCTCCTCCTCCTCCTCCCCCTCCCTCCCCCTCCCCTTCCCCCTCCCCCTCCTCCTCTTCCCCCTCCCCCTCCCCCTCCCTCCTCCCCCTCCTCCTCTTTCCCCTCCCCCTCCCTCCCCCTCCCTCCCCCTCCTCCTCCTCCTCCTCCCCCTCCTCCCCCTCCTCCTCCTCCTCCTCCTCCTCCCCTTCCCTCCCCCTCCCTCCCCCTCCCTCCTCCTCCCCTCCTCCCCTCCTCCTCCTCCCCCTCCCTCCCCCTCCCTCCTCCTCCTCCCCCTCCCTCCTCCCTCCTCCTCCCCCTCCTCCTCCTCCTCCTCCCAGGTGCAGTACCTCAACATGCTCCATGAGAACGGGGGTCTGGTGGTGCTGGACGGGGGGCTGGTGGTGACGGGAGGGCACTGGAAGGGGATGGAGGGCGACTACGGGGTTGAGATGGAGGTGTACGACCGGGCCGCCGACTGCTGGCGGGTGGAGGGGGCGCTGCCCCGCCTCTGGTTCTACAGCGGCTCCGCCTCCGTCTTCCTAGACCCCGCCCAGTGGCCCGAGGCCTTCCCCATCGACCCCCTCTGAGACCCCCCCCCCCAGTACACCCCCACGCCCCCATCCCAGCACCTGGGGGTCAAGGCCCCTCGGGTTGCAGGAGTTTGCTGTTTGTGTTTAAGCTAGAAATGTTTTATGGTGGGTTTTAAAGGTTTCACCTGTTAATCAGACCTGCCTGGTGATTGGTTAGTGAGTAAACCATGTTACTCAATATGTGAACTACTAGTTATCACTTAGTGAACTACTGCTAATCACTTAATGACTACTGCTAATCACTCAGTGAACCACTCACTTAATGAACTACCATTTATCACTTAGTGAACGACTACTTATCACTCAGTGAACTATTGCTAATCACTTAATGACTACTGCTAATCACTTTGTGAACTAGTTGTTTTCACTTAGTGAACTACTGCTAATCCCTTGGTTAACCACTAGCGATGAGCAATCGTTCACCAGGACCTGTTGTAAGGGGCAGATGAAGGGTTAAAGGATGTGTTTGAAGCAGATGATGAATGATGTATGAGAATGTGAGTAGTTTGGGTCGCAATGTTCAGACGAAAAGACTTCCAAGCCCAACAAGGCTGGACACTACTGATCTGGGGTCAGTCTAGATCTTCACAAATACAACACAAACACAAATAGAATCACAAACGGTTAACTCTGGGTTCCATACAGAACTATTTTAATGAAATCAAGTGATTTATTGAGGAAAAACAAGGGGCGTGTTTTTCGATTTTTTGTGCTCAAGGCTCAAGTCTCGGCTCAAAATTCTGTTTTTAAAGGTACATTCTCTTGAGCCAATTAGATTGTTTTTTAACTTTAGCCAACGTTTTTTTTTTGTGTGCGTTTATAATCACTAAATCCAACCAAAATCTATCGGGTTAACCTCTGGGTGAGCATTTACACCAGATGTGTCAGTTGTTACCAGCCAGCTGGAATGTGACCTTGAATTTTAAACAGTTAAACCTAACCAAGAGAATGATGGACGCCTAATAATGTTAACCCTGTTGACTTTTTTGTAAAACCTTTGTAGAGATTTAAATGTATTCAAGGCTTTTTTTTACATTGATCATGTGAAGTGTGTGCGTGTGCGTTGTTTCCTAGATGTTTGTAGACTGTAAATGTGTTGCCACTTTGGTGCCAGGGCTGTGGTTTTAAAGTTTGTTTATACGTTGTAGGACTATATTTAATATCAAACAAATTGTACAACATGCCATGTTAATATTAAAAAAGATTCAGAGTTCTCTTGTTACATCTGTATGTGGTGTTTAGTGTTTGACGGTGCTTTTGTTTAATGATTAAACTTTGAGCCTAGAGCAAAGCGTCAGTCCCCCTCCCTCTGTGTGTTTCTCCATCGCCACGGCGACCGGACAAGCCCAGCATTCCGTTTCCATGGCGACGGCCCGGGCAGCGTCTAGTTTCCATGGTAGCCTTGATTGGCGGTTGACCGGACTAGAGCCAAGTCCAGACCGGTCTCTGAAGTGAAGTTTTTCAAATCAGTGCATCGGGTTAGTTTAGTTACCATCACAAAACGAGTTAACACTTCATGTCAAACTAAAGCAGGTCGTTAATCACCGCAGCGATGAGCTTTCCTCACAACTCTTCTCACCATTCGCCCAGACTGGATTCTGTGATTCAGGTAAGGTTGTTTTTCCTCGGTCCAGTGGATGTAACGATTGATAAAAAAAAAGTTGAATGGGCAATGCAATTCACGCAAAGTAAACTGATAATAATTATCCAGTGGGAATGCTCAATGCACATTCATGGTGTTTGAATGCGGTTAAATTCACCTAACGTCACTCCTAATTAGTTAATTAGTATTCCGCTGTGCAAATGGAAACTAATATACATTCACATCAAGGCAACAGGCAGAACGATTCAATAACTTTGAGGTATTCACTTTGAAAGTTTGGAACAGTTTCGGGAACAACTGGATACTAATAATCCAATAAAACCATCATGACTTGATGCAGCAGGATGAACTGGCGCCACAGCGCTCAGACGAGCTGGGATGAGTGGGGGGTTAATGGTTTGGGATGAGTTTGGGTTAAATGGGTTGAATGGTTTGGTTTGGTTTCGTACTGAACTGGTGTGTGCTGCAGAAGTTGGAGTTTTCAATGCTCAATGCGGACGGCAGCCCTGAAGTGGTGAACTACGGACGTGTACTCACTGGGGACCGTGTGGACACGCCCACGCCCACCGCCGTATGTTCGCGCATGCGCCAGATCGTCCCCCGCAGCCTGGCGGAGCCGCCCCGTGGTAGGCTACATCATGCTAGCTAGCTAGCTAGCCCAAAATACTTTGTTCTGACGATTAACACCGAAAATATTCTCGAAATATTCTGTACAATGTAGTCTAACCTGTCCAGTTTAAACAGTGTTCATTGTAGATTGTAGGCCTACAGTTATTCACAACATCATTGTAGTAGGTGTACATAAACCAACACGTTTTCCATGTAATACAGAAAACTATATGATCAAATGTATAGAAAGTGTATAGGCTACATTTAAAATATTGTTCATTACTTTTGAATTATCGGTCGACCAAAATCTCTCTTTTTTCCGGCTAGGTTTCTGTATAAAATCTATTAGCTACTTGGAATTATTTTGTCCAGGTTTTAACCCCAATTACATTGACCTTTGACCCTGAGAGCTATATCTGTCTGTTCCTCCTGGTTCCAGGGGAGCCCTCTGAAGGGAGTCTGACACGGAGGGACCCCCGGTCCCAGCTGGAGGACCGGACCCCCAGCCCCACCTACCGGGACCCCCTCCAGGTAGACCCCAAGGCTCTCCTCGTTAGGGAAGGACTGCTACAGGACGTTAGTGCTGGTAGTGGATAATGGTTCACTTAGTGTCTCTTCTTGGAAAACTTCTCCCCGAAAGGTTGCTAGTTTGAGCAACCTCAAAGCTGAGTCTGGAGGTGTTCCCGTACACTCCCTGAGAGTAAATGTAAATCTTCGACAAAAATGTCAAAAAGTTGTTAAACGGGGGGCATATTCTCTGTAAAATACAAGAAGTTAGCTTCTTCTGGCTATTTTTCTATTGGCTGCGCCCCCTAGCTATAGTGAGTGTGACGTGGGTCTCGATAACGTTTGACAACGCCCCAGCGAGTGAAATAATTGGACAGGCTCATTACAGGCCTGTTAGCGCCACAGATACTGGATTTAAATCTTTATTTTGTCAGAGTCAGAGTGACCATTTGAAGTGCTTTTAAACTAAATGTCCCACCCCAGGCTCAAGGCTCCGGTAGTGCTCTGAGCCTTCTCGCTCTGCGGCCGTTGGAGATGGAACCAAGAACCTTTGGTCTGAGTCGAGGTCATGATCCTTTAGGGCCTGTTGTTACTAGCAGGAGGAGGAAGGAGGAGGGTGAACCCTCAAACACAAGTGAAGCACTTCTATGTTGAGTTCAGATCAGGCCCGTCTATGTGTGTGTTCCTCTGAGGGGGGGGCAGGCTTTTCTATTCCCAGCCAGAAGGTTCAGTGTTCTGGTTGTGATAAATAGTCAATGGCATGCACTCGCTCTATCAATCCAGCTTCAGGGATTTAGTGCTGCTCGTGCAGAACAGCAATAGAAAAGTCCTTAACAGGGATATAACTCAACAGGAACATGAAGTAAGTTTAGAATCATGACATAACACACATCACAGTCACACTCATTCATCAGGAAGACTTAAAGAAAGAATGTGTGTTTGTGTGAATGCTTATATATGTGTGTGTGTGTGTTTGCATGCATACACGTGCTTGTGTTTGTGAATATTTGTGTGTGTGAGTGCATACGTGTGTGTGTGCGTACATATTTGTGTGTTTGTGTGTGTGCATGCGTGCATAAGTTTAAGTGTGTATGAGAGAGTTTTTAAAATGCACGTGTGTGCGTGCATACATGCATGCATGTATGTGTGTGTGTGTGCGTGCCTACGTGTGTGTGTGTGTGTGTGTGTGTGTGTGCGTGCATACGTTTGTGTGTGTGTA
>NC_136940.1:1950968-1958468 GCF_949987615.1 Pollachius pollachius
ACTTGTTCCCGGACGTGTGGGCGCCCTGTGGGAGGGCGATGACCCTGTCTCTGAGGAGGGGCTCCGGTCATCTAGGCAGGGCGCGACAGCCGGACCGCTGGTTCGTGTCGTCGTCGTCGGGGTGTGGCTTCCAGTAAAACATTAAAGAACAAACACTTCACAGATCAAAGATGTGCATCGTCCATTCCCGCTGCTCGAGTGACCGTCGCTCTGTCACGAGGCGGGACGAGGAAGTGATAATCAGCGGCGGCTAATTGAGACGGATCGCTGCGTCGGGAACGCCTCGTCAACACGGAGGCCTCGAGGAGCTCCTGGAAAAACAAGAGGGTTGTTGCTCCGCTGGCTCGGGAATCAAAGCCCTTCCACTCCCCTTTGATGTCCTTTGAAATATTTATCTGAAGAGACAATACAAGGAGGGAAACAAATCATAAATACCAGGCAATATAAAGGGCTAATTTGAACCACATTGGTGAGGAGCGCCCAACAGAACCGTGGAGCCGGGCGGAGGCCTCCACACGCAGGGCGTGCAGGGTGGAGGCACCAGAACGGCCGCTCCGCCCGGGGACGGCGGCAGTGGCAGGGAATGACCTCAAAGCACTGGGCCCGCTCCGGTACATTACCCCCCCCCCCCGCATGCGCTTTTGGGCACCGGGGGGGATTCTGCAGAGTGACTTTTTACTGTAAAGCACGTCGTAAAAACAGAAGGGCGTGGGGCACGCACACTCCTGGTTCTGTAAGCCCCCTGAGTTAGGGGCCGATGGACAAGTGAGGGGGGGGTTGCTCTGGTCACTGTTCCCTCCCTCCCAGTGAACACACGATGGGTGTGCTCACACTCAGCACCGCGTCAACCGCCCAGCGCTGGAGTTGACGGGGTTCAGTGATGTGAAAAAGGGTGGGGTGGTGAGGATGGAGGTGGGGGCGGGGGGGGCTGTAATGGCGGTCTCCTGGGTGTTTCCTCTGCGGAGCATGGCTAATCCATGGCAGCCCTGGGCTTTACAGCTGACAGGGGAGAGAAACCTTTCTCCTTTCAAAGGCTCTTCCCGCTGGTATGCAGAGCAGCGTTAGGGCTTTGGCTCGGCTCCACCGGGCCCCGGAGGACCCGGGTTAGCCACCAGGGCCCGGCCCCTTACGAGCTCCACCCCACACACCTGGTGGAGCTGGGGGAGCAGATAGGGCATCGGGTGCAGCCCTGGCTCTCCTCCTCCTCCTCCTCCTCCTCCTCCTCCTCCTCCTGTGCAGGAATGCTTGGCGCTGGAGATTTGTCTCCTTGGCGTGACATTCGCCCCGCGGGGCAGGCGTGTGTGTTCCCCGCCCGCTGCCTCGTTATCTGATCGTGTTCATCTCGTGGAGGAGAAGCCACACACGGCGCCGCGCCCGGCCAGCTCACGCGCTCCAGATGAGACGCCGGGGCCGCGGCCCAGAGAACCGGCAACCCGAGAGGGGACGGCGGTCCCGGCGGAGGTGGGCCTGGATCGCACGCGCTCTCCCTCCAGGGCCAAAACGCCATCAGAGTCACTTATTGTGTGTTGTACGTCCTGGCACTTACACATAGTACTTGCCATTGTGTAGCATCTTATCCTAGCTATCCTTGTTGTATGCGGGGAACGGGTTAACCTAGTGATAGTTAGTGTTTGGTACTTGTTCTATGAACATCCTCGCTGTACCGACGGTGATATATTGTTTCTCTTTCTGCTGACAAATGCACTTATTGTAAATGGCTTTGGATAAAAGCGTCTGCTAAGTGTAAATCTAAATCATGAGAAGACGACCGGTGACTGTCCTTAACTCGCGGTGGAGCAACGTTCCGCCCGACGTCCCACGTCTATCCCACCATGTCTCCGGCTTACCTTCAAGCCGTGTTGTTGTGCGTTATTAATCCGTTTCCTGGAACTCTGCTCAAGCGTTGACTGTTTTCTTCCCGGGGCTTCCAGAGTGTGTTGTAGGCTCCAGTGGACGCGTGTGTTTTGGCGCCGTCTTTAAAGCGTGTTAAGAAGTGCTTTGGTTGGTAACATGTTTTATGTGCAGTAATACATGAAATATACATAACCAGTGAGTAACTTCACACACACACACACGCACGCACGCACGCACGCACGCACGCACACACACAGACACACGCAGACACACGCACACCCTCGTGTGTGCAAAACACAAACACAGCTGTTTCCAGGAGTCCTTTTAAACGCAGCTGCTGTTTGATGTGATTCCACGTCCATCCCCCCCGGTCCCCGTGTCCCCTCCACCCCACGCCGGGGAGCGGCCCTCTGGCTGGTGCTCACACGCCTCGGCTCGGGGGCGCTGGTGGAGCGCTCTGAGCGGGCCCTCCTCTGGAAGGGGGCTATTAATGGAGGACACGGGGGTTGTTTGGTAGAAGTTGGCCGAGAGCTCTCAGGGTCGTCAAGTGGGGGGAGTGAGACGGAGGTCGTTCAGGGAGAGGGGTGGGGGTGGAGGGGGGAGTTGGATGGAGGTCGTTCAGGGAGAGGGGTGGGGGTGGTGGGGGGAGTTGGATGGAGGTCGTTCAGGGAGACGGGGGGACGGGTGGGGGTGGATGGAGGGTTTTGGGGGGACTGAGTTGGGGACGGGTGGAGGTGAGTGGAGGTTTGTTGGGGGTGTGTAGTGGGTTACGTTTGGTGGGACTCGCCTGCTGGTGTCGTATGTTGGGCTTCTGGTCCTGGGTGGAGCTTCCTGGGTGGAGGATGGGTGGGTGGTGGGGCTCCTCAGGGTCCGGGTGGTGGGGCGAGGCTTGTGGGCTGTGTTTGTTGTGTTTTGTAGGGGTGGGGGTGGTGGATACTGGGGGGTGGTGTTTAAAGAGTCGTGGTTGGTTGGATTTGGGAGGTGTATATGGGTGCTAATTGAGGAAGGGTTGATAGTGGTTGGAGGGATTAGGGTGGTGGATGGGCGATGGTGTTTGGCTTTTGATGGTGGCCGGTAATGGGTGGAGGTAGTGGGTGGTGTTGAGCTGTGTTTTTGTGGGACTTGGGTGGTGGTTCTTTGTGGGTGGTGTTGGAGTGTTCTCCCTCAGCCTGCTGGAGATACACATACATGTGGTTTACATTAGAGAGAGAGAGAGAGAGAGAGAGAGAGAGAGAGAGAGAGAGAAGGGGGTGGGAGAGAGGGAGGAGGATAGAGGGAGAGAGAGAGAGAGAGAAAAAGAGAGAGAGTTTCAGATATAGCGGAAGATGCCGTGTTGCTCAATGATCAGACCCCTTGTTCATCCTCATGTTTACGTTCATTTATTTCATGTTCTACAGAGACACGCAACACACACACACACACACACACACACACACACACACACAGTAATCTCTGCATGGGAACAAACGCACACACGTAAACAGTGTTGGGAAAGTTCACTTTCTACGTGAACTAGTTCAAAGTTCAGTTCACAAATTTTAAAATGAACTAGTTCAGTTAAACGTTCATAATTCAAAATATTGAACCAAGTTCACAGTTCCAAAAAATGAACTAGTTCATAGTTCTTTTTTTCATTATGTTGCTGTGAGCTATTCGTTTTTTCCGGTATTTTGAACATTGAGCCTCCTTTGTGGTTTGTCTAGGCTGAAATAAAGTGGTTGAATCAAGTATTGCAGCGAAGCACAGTTTCTATCGTGTTTTATTGCACATTTAGCGCATTTTGTAAACCCATTGATTTCTGTTGGAAGACTCATTGCTCGTTGGACGAAATCGGAAAGGGGGGGTGTTCACGTTTGGTTGTAGACTTTTCTCTCGGTTCTAGCCCTACTGTTAAGACGGAGAACCGAGCGAAAAGACTACAACCAAACGTGAACAGCCCCCCTTTCCGTTTCCGGCCGACAAGCAATGATTCTAGAAGGTATTCTAGTCCGCTGAACTATGAGCCAGAGAGCTAACGTTATGGATTGTACATATTTATAATTCGAAATTCGTCTCAGCCGTTATACCACAGATACTCTAGGGTCTATAGCATATAACCGCGTTGTCTGATTACAGTTTAATTCATTTTCCACACTTGAACAGCTCTCGTTTTGAAGAATAATCACCGCGCCATTCGTTTCAATGGGAATCGCGCCGGTCTATACTTTCAAAATAAAGTGTGCATATTTATAATTTGAAATTCGTCCCAGCCTTTATACGACAGATACTATAGGGTCTATAGCATATAACCGCCTTTTCTAATTACAGTTTAATGTAACAGTGAGCTGGGAACACCGCAACTGCAAATTAACCACACGGAGATTACCATGGCAACCGGTCAAACAACACGGCAATCTGCGCGCGCATCCGCCGTGTTGATAAACAAATAACCCCCATATTGAACGAAGTTAAACCAAGTGAGGGTTCCGTTCACAGATACCAGAATGAACGAGTTCACAGTAACGTTCATCAGGCAGTAATACAGTACTTCAGTTCATGTTCGCCCAAAATATGAACGAGTTCATGAACTATCGTTCAATGAACGCGTTCAGGCACAACACTGCACGTAAACATCCTGATTCAAGTATTTCTGTCACTTTGGATAAGCACTCTGCAAACTTCTTCTTGCCTATGATTTGAATTGACATTGAAAGTGGTCATAACTGGGCATAATGGGACATCCCATAATATGAAATAGCTGTAGCTTCTCATCTGATAGACAAACTTGAAAGGCATGAGATTTGTATGCTATGTATGTATTTAAGTACATTTGGTATACCAAGTTGTATTTGATAAAGGATGTAGAAATGTTTGTACAGAGTCTGAAATTCTTGTGTTGAGGCTAGTTTAGGAAGTTTAGCTTTAGTCCAAACGAGTGTCACCTGTTTTCCTGAAGCGCCGTGCTAACTGTTCTGCTGGATCTAATGCTACTGAAAACACTGATAGTTCTGCTAACGCTATCACTAGCGATGAAGCTAATGCTACTGAAAACACTGATAGTTCTGCTAACGCTATCACTAGCGATGAAGCTAATGCTACTGAAAACACTGATAGTTCTGCTAACGCTATCACTAGCGATGAAGCTAATGCTAATGCTACTCCCGACCCTGAAGCCAATGCTCTCGGTATGTCCTTGGTGTCTGTAGCTGGAGCACATGCTTACCTCGCAGAGTGCTGCGGACTCGGACCAGGAGAGTTGTGGCGGGGAGAGGCAGCAGGCGAGGGCCTACCAGCTCAAGCTGCAGGCCTACCAGGAGGGCCAGCAGAGACAGGCCCAGCTGGTCCACAGGCTGCAGAACAAGGTACCCGGAACACACGTGTGTTGGTCCACGGGTCTCTCTGTGTGAGTGGCTGGGTGAGTGAGTGGGTGAATGTGTGTGAGTGGCTGAATGAGTGAGTGGGTGAGTGGGTGAATGTGTGTGAGTGGCTGAATTAGTGAGTGGGTGAATGTGTGTGAGTGGCTAAATGAGTGATCGGGTGAATGGGTGTGAGTGGCTGAATGAGTGATCGGGTGAATGTGTGTGAGTGGCTGAATGAGTGAGTGAGTGAGTGGGTGAATGTGTGTGAGTGGCTGAATGAGTGAGTGGGTGAATGTGTGTGAGTGGCTGAGTGAGTGGGTGAATGTGTGTGAGTGGCTGAATGAGTGATCGGGTGAATGGGTGTGAGTGGCTGAATGAGTGAGTGGGCGAGTGGGTGAATGCGTGTGAGTGGCCTGTGAGTGTGGCAGGACATGATTATAACACACTTGTTCGCTGGGTGTTTTGTTGTCATCGTTGTGCTGTATCACGTGATGCTGTGTCTCCTGCCAGGTGCTTCAGTACAAGAGGCGATGTGGAGATCTGGAGGAGCAAGTTCTGGAGAAAACATCAGAGTCTGAGAAGCTTAGGCTGTCTGTAAGGCACACACACACGCACACGCACAAACCTATTTGTCTAAGTGTTTCAAACTTGTGTTGTGAACCGTGTTGCGAGTTGCGATCTATCCGTTGTGTGCCCGACAGTTTAGAACCTTGTTAAGCCCTTGGTAGCAGATGCTCTTGAAAGGTGCTCTGTACTCACTAACCCCGGGCGGCGTGTGGCTCAGGAGGTACGGCGGGTTGGTTGGTGACCAGAAGGTTGCTAGTCCCCGGCTCCTGGCGAGTGTTGAGGTATCCCTGAGCAAGGCACCTCACCCTTACTGCCCCTAAAGAATGGGCTGTCGCCCTGGGGGGCCGACGCCGCCGTCGGTGTGTGAATGTGTGCATGAATGGGTGAATGACAGTACTGTTAAACACTGTGAGTGGCCAGTGGTTAGAAAAGTGCTGTATGAATGCAGTCCATTTAACCCTGTGTGGTGTGCTCAGCTCCAGAGCCACATGGACTCCACCCAGCGTCTGCAGCGGGCGGAGCAGGACCTCCACGCCGCCATCCGGTCCAAGGACCAGCAGCTGGGGGAGGAGCACAAGAGGTAACCGTGGTGACCAGACAAGAGGCTCCGCCTAGCAGGTCGGGGGTGTTCGACACCGATCGGCCGCAGACGTTCCGGGTTCGATCCCTGACGTCCGCCTCCTAACCTGTCGGCCTCCTATGGCGCACGACACCCCCTGACCTCCTGACCCCCCCCTGCTTGACGCAACAGTCCCGAACGGGGTTAGGGTGAGCACCAAGGCGTGCCCACCCATGGAGGAAACCAGGGCAATCCGCTCAATGTCGAGGTCCTTTTAAAGAGAGCGTGATGGTGTTTTGGGAAACGGGCTCTCGTCTCTGCTCGCCTGGTGACGAACACAGAACGCTGCGGTTCATTTCTGAAGACTGAGAGGTTCCCATCAGGTCCCGGGCTCTCCAGGATCCCTGCAGGACGGAGATCTCCCTGAGGAGCCCTCGCTGTGAGCAGGGCCAGACCGTTGGCTCGCCCTGGGACCCCCGTCACCTCCCATTCAGCCACAAGCTGGAGAAGACCCGCTGGCCAGGGTGGTAGTGCTGGGAAGTGTCAACACATCACAGACACACAGCGACACTGAGAGGGCAGACAGACAGCCCACAGACAGACAGCCCACAGACACACAGCGACACTGAGAGAGCAGACAGACAGCCCACAGACACACAGCGACGCTGAGAGGGCAGACAGACAGCCCACAGACAGACAACCCACAGACACACAGCCCACAGACAGACAGCCCACAGACACACAGCCCACAGACACACAGCGACGCTGAGAGAGCAGACAGACAGCCCACAGACACACAGCGACGCTGAGAGAGCAGACAGACAGCCCACAGACAGACAGCAATGCTAAGAGAGCAGACAGACAGCCCACAGACACAGCGACGCTGAGAGGGCAAACAGACAGCCCACAGACAGACAGCGACGCTAAAAGAGCAGACAGACAGCCCACAGACAGACAGCGACGCTGAGAGAGCAGACAGACAGCCCACAGACACACAGCGACCTTAAGAGAGCAGACAGACAGCCCACAGACAGACAGCGATGCTAAGAGAGCGGACAGACAGCCCATAGACAGGGAGCAATGATAAGAGGGCAGACAGACAGCCCACAGACAGACAGCGACGCTAAGAGAGCAGACAGACAGCCCACAGACAGACAGCGACGCTAAGAGAGCAGACAGACA
>NC_136940.1:1963468-2085968 GCF_949987615.1 Pollachius pollachius
CTGGGTGTCTGACTCCGTGCTGAAAGCTACGTGGTTCAGTCAAAATTATTGTAACTGGATTAGTTTTGTGTCAGTGTTCTGCAGCGTCTGGGTCAGGCCAGGTGCACTTCATGATCAAGCGCAGAATTCCGTCCCTGCTCTGGTGATCAGACGTTAAGAAGAGCCTCTGAACCTGAAGTCGTGATTGAAGTGTCTTTTCAGTGCTACTGAAGGGCTGGTAGTGTGACGAGGCCTTTTGTGTGGACGTCCCCGCTGCTCCAGACAGCAGCAGGCTCCAGACTGACGCTCTTTATACGCTGATCAGCGATGAGCTGCTCGCCGTATCTGATGGCCCTGTGATGTACCTACAGCCTGATCTCCAGCTGCAGCCGAAAACATGATAGTGTTGAACAGCTTCGCACGAGGATAGGACTCTGTCACTCAGGAACACCCACAAGAAAACCCCTGTGTGTGTGTGTGTGTGTGTGTGTGTGTGTGTGTGTGTGTGTGTGCGTGTGCGTGTGTGCTTGTGTCTGCGTGCATGGGTGTGTGTTAACAGTTTCCCCAGATCTTAAAACCTGTGTCTGGATGTTGATGGTGATGCATATTTTTGTGTGTATGTTCGATGTGTGTGTGTGTATATGTCGAACATGCGTGTGTGTGTGTGTGTGTGTGTGTGTGTGTGTGTGTGTGTGTGTGTGTGAACAGGATCGTGGAGCTGACGGATATGGTGCAGCAGCGGCGCAGTGAGAGCAGTGAGAAGGACCGCAGCCTGGCCGCCCTACAGCTCAGCCTGGACCGCATGGTGGGACGCATGGCTGGGGGCCGCATGGCTGGGGGCCGCATGGCTGGGGGCCGCATGGCTGGGGGCCGGGGTAAATGGGGACCGGGGTATATGGGGACCAGGGTATATGGGGATTTAGGGGTCGCACGTCTGGGGACCGGGGTATATGGGGACCGGGACGTATGGGGACCTCCTGTCTGGGGACGCATGGCTGGGGACCAAGACATATGGGAATATAGGGACCGCATGTCTGGGGATGGGAGCATATGGGGACACGTACATCTGGGGACACGGGCTGCAGGGGAGCACCTTAGGGTGGACCCACAGGGAGACAGGGTTGTTGGTGAGGGCTGAAATGAACAGCGATCGAATTAAATGAAAAAACGTATGAATGAGCCAATGTTTGTGTGTGTGTATGTGTGTGTGTGTATGTTTGTGTGTGTGTGTGTGTGCGTTCAGAAGTCCAGCCGGTCAGACGAGGGGGGTGAGATGGAGGCTCTCCGCGCTGAGAACACTGAGCTGCAGCACACCCTGCGCCAGGTTCAGCAGGTCAGAGGTCACCCCTGAGCTCCAGGTCTGACGTCAGACTTCAGAGATGAATCTGAAGTCTGGTTTGTGTGACTAATACATATATAATGTGTGTGTGTGTGTGTGTGTCTAGATGGTGGGTTGTGAAGGTGACGGCAGTGAGTCCTCGTCTTCCCAGAAGACCGGCACCCTGAAGACCCTGCAGAGAACCCTGAGCAGACACCAGACACTCTCCCAGGTCTGACCCCTGACCCCTGACCCCTGAGTAAACACAAGACACTCTCCCAGGTCTGACCCCTGACCCATGACCCCTGAGCAGACACAAGACACTCTCCCAGGTCTGACCCCTGACCCCTGAGCAGGCACCAGACACTCTCCCAGGTCTGACCCCTGACCCCTGAGCAGACACCAGACACTCTCCCAGGTCTGACCCCTGACCCCTGACCCCTGAGTAAACACAAGACACTCTCCCAGGTCTGACCCCTGACCCATGACCCCTGAGCAGACACAAGACACTCTCCCAGGTCTGACCCCTGACCCCTGAGCAGACACCAGACACTCTCCCAGGTCTGACCCCTGACCCCTGAGCAGACACCAGACACTCTCCCAGGTCTGACCCATGACCCCTGAGCAGACACCAGACACTCTCCCAGGTCTGACCCCTGACCCATGACCCCTGAGTAGACACAAGACACTCTCCCAGGTCTGACCCCTGACCCATGACCCCTGAGCAGACACCAGACACTCTCCCAGGTCTGACCCCTGACCCATGACCCCTGAGCAGACACCAGACACTCTCCCAGGTCTGACCCCTGACCCCTGAACCCTGAACCCTGAGCAGACACCAGAGGCGGTAACATGTGTGACTCCTCCCTGGGCGTCCCAGGAGCTGCGGGGGCGTCTGGACGGAGCCCTGGAGCAGGTGGGGGTGCTGAGGGGGCAGCTGCAGGAGGAGCAGGCCGAGAGGAGGAGGCAGGAGCAGGAGAGCAGGAGCATTCTGGAGGAGAGCCAGAGGGAGGGCAGACGCTGCCGCTCCTCACTGGAGCTCCTCACCAGGTAGGACACGCCCACACCTAGACAGGACACGCCCACCACCTGGTAGAACATGCCCACCACCTGGTAGAACACGCCCACCCCCTGCTAAGACAGGGCCACACTAGGTAGGACTCGCCCACACCAGGACAGGACACGCCCACACCAGGACAGGACACGCCCACTACCTGGTAGAACACGCCCACCACCTGTTAAGACATGCCCACACAAGGATATGACACACCCACACTAGTTAGGACACACCCATACACAGGTAGGACAAGCCAAAACGTGCTGATAAGTTGCACCCTCTACTGGTAGGACACGCCCACACTGGGATACGAGACACACCCACACTAGGATAACACCTGCCACCCTCTCCCTTACCCCCCCCCCCCTCCAGGGAGAAGGCCAGTGTGGAGGAGGTGCTGCTGGCCGTACAGCAGGAGTTGGAGGAGCTGAGGAGCTCGTCTCTGGAGCTCCAGAGACAGAGGGACCTCCTGGAGAGACAGCTGGCCTACCAGCACACAGAGACCCAGAGAGGGTAGGCATAGAGACCTACCAGCACACAGAGACCCAGAGAGGGTATGCAGAGAGACCTACCAGCACACAGAGACCCAGAGAGGGTAGGCAGAGAGACCTACCAGCACAGAGAGACCCAGAGAGGGTATGCAGAGAGACCTACCAGCACAGGGACCCAGAGAGGGTAGGCAGAGAGACCTACCAGCACAGAGAGACCCAGAGAGGGTAGGCAGAGAGACCTACCAGCACAGGGACCCAGAGAGGGTAGGCAGAGAGACCCAGAGAGGGTAGGCAGAGAGACCCAGAGAGGGTAGGCAGAGAGACCCAGAGAGGGTAGGCAGAGAGACCTACCAGCACAGAGAGACCCAGAGAGGGTAGGCAGAGAGACCTACCAGCACAGGGACCCAGAGAGGGTAGGCAGAGAGACCCAGAGAGGGTAGGCAGATAGACCCAGAGAGGGTATGCAGTGAGACGAGGCCGGGAGGAGGGTCCCCCATCCTATGGAAAGGCTTGCAGTGGTGGAGGAGGGTGGGGTACTGAGGGTGGGGGTACTAGGGTCTGCCCATCCCGTCAAACACACTTATTTTCAAACCCTTGTTTGTTTAGTGCTGAGATGAGGACCACATGTCACCACTCAGCAGCAGGACGGGAACCATCGACACCACTCTCTCTCTGCCCCTCTCTGTCTCTCTGTCTCTGTCTCTCACTCTCTCTCTGTCTCTCTCTCTCTGTCTCTCACTCTCTCTGTCTCTCTCTCTCTGTCTCTCACGCTCTCTCTGTCTCTGTCTCTCACTCTCTCTCTGTCTCTCTCTCTGTCTCTCACTCTCTCTCTGTCGCTCTCTCTGTCTCTCTGTATCTCCGTCTCTCACTCTCTCTCTCTGTCTCTGTCTGTCTCTCACTCTCTCTGTCTCTGTCTGTCTCTCACTCTCTCTCTGTCTCTGTCTCTGTCTCTGTCTCTCACTCTCTCTCTGTCTCTCTGTCTCTGTCTCTGACTCTCTCTGTCTCTCTGTCTCTGTCTCTCTCTCGCTGTCCCTCTCTCTCTCTGTCTCTCTGTCTCTGTCTCTCTATATCCCTCTCTGTACCCCTCCTCTTGCTGCCCTCCCTTTCAGACTCCAAGAGTCTTTCCCCCTCTCTTTATCTCCCCCCCTCCCCCTCCCCCTCTCTCCCCCCCTCCCTGGTGTGTGTTCCTGGGAGGTTCGGGGCTAGATGTGATTAGTGCAGAATGAGTGCAGGACATGCGATCCCCTTCTGCCCTCGGCTCTGACGTTCCTCCATCTTTGAAAGTTAAGACGGGTTACTGTTATGGAATTATGTTTGTGTAAATATTCCTTGAATTTGTGCAAGATACATAATTTGTGTATGTGTGTGTGTGTGCCTTATTTCTTTTATGCATGTATGCATGCACGTGTTTGCTTTAATGTGTGTCTGTGTGTGTGCATGTCTATATGTCTGTGCTTGTGCATGTGTGCCCATGTCATTTTATGCATGCATGTAAGTGCATGTTTACTTTTGTGTGTGTCTGTTTGTGTGCGTGGCTGTATGTCTGTTTGTGATCATTTTTGTGCGTGTGTGTGTGTGTCTGTGTGTGTGTATGTGTGTGTGTGCCTCCCAGTGAGAGGAGCGTGGAGCAGTTGGAGGAGAAGCTGTCTGAGCTGCGCAGGGAGGTGGTGGGTCTGAAGGAGGTGCTGAGTCAGGTCACCCTGCAGAAGGAGGTGCTGGAGGAGGAGAAGACCAGCCTCTCTCTGGCCCTCACCAAGGTAGGGCCCATGGAGGCGCCCATAGTAACCCCCCAAACCCTACACACACTGATACTGCTATTACCACTAACAGCATTCTGCTGCCTGTTATCTGTTGGGTTCTCTCTCACCACTCCTCTCCTCTCCCCTCCTCTCTCTCCTCTCCTCTCCCCTCTCCTCTCCCCTTTCCTATCTCCTCTCCTCTCCTCTCCCCTCTTCTCCTCTCAACTCTATCTTCTCCCTCTCTCAAATCTTCTCTCTCCTCTCTCCTCTCCTCTCTCTCCCCCCTCTCTCTCCTCTCCCATCTCCTCTCTCCTCTCTCTCCTCTCTCTCCTCTCCTCTCCTCTCTCTCCCCCCTCTCTCTCCTCTTCCATCTCCTCTCCCTCCTCTCTCTCCTCTCCCCTTTCCCCCCTCTCCTCTCTCCTCTACCATCTCCTCTCTCCTCTCTCCTCTCTGTCCTCTCCTCTCTCCCCTCTCTCTCCCCCCTCTCTCCTCTCTCCTCTCTCTCCTCTCTTCTCTCCCTCTCCTCTCTCCCCCCTCCCCCCCCCTCCCCTCTCCTCTCTCATCTCTCCTGCAGGCGGAGGTGCTGCAGGCGGAGCAGGAGCTGTCTCTGGGCCGGCTCCAGAAGCAGGAGGCTGCTCTGAGGGACTCTTTGGCCAAGATGGGGGCCCTCAACGAGGGCCTGGCCAGCGACAAGGTGGAGCTGACCCGGCTGCTGCTGCAGGTATTATGGGATGCACCGGAGGACTGGAGGGACACTTTAGTCAAGGCATAAATACTAAGGCATGACTGCATGCAGTCTTAGCAGTGGGACTCAAACCCCTCACCCCGGCAGCGTTAAAGCCTTGCTCTACCAGTTGAGCTACACAGGCCTATTATTATGGGATGGATTAAAGGGTCAGGTCAGGAGTAAACCAAGTAGGGGTTATTATGGGATAGTGGTATGGTACTAATTACAAACAACCTACCTGCCAGATAATGACCACTTCTCCATTTCATGTGTGTTGTTCTTCAACACTGGATTTCAGTCATTTCAAACTAATGATCCTCCCACCACCCTCCTCCTCCTCCTCCTCCTCCTCCTCCTCCTCCCACCACCCTTCTCCCTCTCCTCCTCCTCCTCCTCCTCCCTCCCCCCTCTCCTCCCCCCTCCTCCTCCTCCTCCTTCTCCTCCCCCCTCCTCCTCCCACCACCCTACTCCCCCTCCTCCTCCTCCTCCTTCTCCTCCCCCTCCTCCTCCCACCACCCTACTCCCCCTCCTCCTCCCTCTCCTCCTCCTCCTCCTCCCCCTCTCCCCCTCCTCCTCCCACCACCCTACTCCCCCTCCTCCTCCTCCTCCCTCTCCCCTCTCCTCCTCCTCCTCTCCTCCCCGCCTCCTCCTCCTCCTCCTCCTCCTCCTCCTCCCTCCTCTCCTCCCCCCCTGCTCCTCCTCCTCCTCCTCCCTCTCCTCCCCCCTCCTCCTCCTCCTCCTCCCTCTCCTCCCCCCTCCTCCTCCTCCTCCCTCCCCCCTCTCCTCCTCCCTCTCCCTCCCCTCCTCGTGGTGTTTCCCCAGGTGGAGGGGGAGAAGGCGGAGCTTGGCGAGCGCCGTCGGGAGGCGGAGTCCGAGCGCGCTGCCTCGCGGGGGGAGGGGGCCCGGCTGCAGCAGCAGCTGGGGGACCTGGGGGCCGAGATGCGGGCCCTGGAGTCCTCCCAGGGCCTCCTGCAGGAGGCGCGGGAGCGTCTGGAGGAGGAGGTGGGCCTGCTGCAGAGGGAGAACGCCCAGCTCCTGGAACAGCATGCGCAGGTCAGGGCGGAAGTTACACACTGTTAGTGTGTACACTCACACTGCACTAATGTGTACACACACCACCCCACACACTGTTAGTGTGTACACTCACACTGCACTAATGTGTACACACACCACCCTACACACACTGTTAGTGTGTACAATCACACTGCACTAATGTGTACACACACCACCCTACACACTGTTAGTGTGTACACTCACACTGCACTAATGTGTACACACACCACCCTACACACTGTTAGTGTGTACACTCACACTGCACTAATGTGTACACACACCACCCTACACACACTGTTAGTGTGTACACTGACACTGCAGTAATGTGTACACACACCACCCCACACACTGTTAGTGTGTACACTGACACTGCACTAATGTGTACACACACCACCCCACACACTGTTAGTGTGTACACTGACACTGCACTAATGTGTACACACACCACCCTACACACACTGTTAGTGTGTACACTCACACTGCACTAATGTGTACACACACCACCCTACACACACTCTTAGTGTGTACACTGACACTGCAGTAATGTGTACACACACCACCCCACACACTGTTAGTGTGTACACTGACACTGCACTAATGTGTACACACACCACCCTACACACACTCTTAGTGTGTACACTGACACTGCAGTAATGTGTACACACACCACCCTACACACACTGTTAGTGTGTACACTGACACTGCACTAATGTGTACACACACCACCCCACACACTGTTAGTGTGTACACTGACACTGCACTAATGTGTACACACACCACCCTACACACACTGTTAGTGTGTACACTCACACTGCACTAATGTGTACACACACCACCCTACACACTGTTAGTGTGTACACTCACACTGCACTAATGTGTACACACACCACCCTACACACACTGTTAGTGTGTACACTGACACTGCAGTAATGTGTACACACACCACCCCACACACTGTTAGTGTGTACACTGACACTGCACTAATGTGTACACACACCACCCTACACACACTCTTAGTGTGTACACTGACACTGCAGTAATGTGTACACACACCACCCTACACACACTGTTAGTGTGTACACTGACACTGCACTAATGTGTACACACACCACCCCACACACTGTTAGTGTGTACACTGACACTGCACTAATGTGTACACACACCACCCTACACACACTGTTAGTGTGTACACTCACACTGCACTAATGTGTACACACACCACCCTACACACACTCTTAGTGTGTACACTGACACTGCAGTAATGTGTACACACACCACCCCACACACTGTTAGTGTGTACACTGACACTGCACTAATGTGTACACACACCACCCTACACACACTCTTAGTGTGTACACTGACACTGCAGTAATGTGTACACACACCACCCTACACACACTGTTAGTGTGTACACTGACACTGCACTAATGTGTACACACACCACCCCACACACTGTTAGTGTGTACACTGACACTGCACTAATGTGTACACACACCACCCTACACACACTGTTAGTGTGTACACTCACACTGCACTAATGTGTACACACACCACCCTACACACTGTTAGTGTGTACACTCACACTGCACTAATGTGTACACACACCACCCTACACACTGTTAGTGTGTAAACTCACACTGCACTAATGTGTACACACACTACCCTACACACTGACCTGTTATATACAGTGCAGCTATGCTACACGGTTAGCTACAATGTAGCTACGCTATAGGGTTAGCAACAGCGTGGCTACACACACGGTTAGCTACAGCGTGGCTACGCTACACGGTTAGCAACAGCGTTGCTACGCTACACGGTTAGCAACAGCGTGGCTACGCTACACGGTTAGCTACAGCGTTGCTACGCTACACGGTTAGCAGCAGCGTGGCTACGCTACACGGTTAGCAGCAGCGTGGCTACGCTACACGGTTAGCTACAGCGTTGCTATGCTACACGGTTAGCAACAGCGTGGCTACGCTACACGGTTAGCAGCAGCGTGGCTACGCTACACGGTTAGCTACAGCGTGGCTACACACACGGTTAGCAACAGCGTTGCTACGCTACACGGTTAGCTACAGCGTGGCTACGCTGTGGTGCTACATGGTTATGGACAGTGAAGCTATGTGGTTGGGGGGTGGGGGTACAGGCCTTGTTGCCATAGGTTACACTGAGATGGAAGCACACTTTTGGGGAGATGGACCGCATTGTCTCCCAGTGTGTTTGTGAAAGGCGATGAGCTGTGGAGGCCCGCTAAGACGTTCAGCGTCCAACCCATCATCCTCACGTCATAAAGATGTCACTGCAGGGGTGACGGGGGAGCCCCCGGCCCGGCTGATGTGTAACATACGTACAGCGTGATGTATGGTCTGGCACCGGTCCTGCTCCGGGAGGGGGGGGGGCGGGTGGAGGCCAGGTCCTGGTTCCCACCCCTCCCTGTGGTTCAGCCCTCAGCCTACAGGGTCCACAGGGAGGCAGCAGCACTTAGTGGACCTGGAACCCCCCCCCCCCCGTGTATAAACTGGGTATAAAGTTTACACCAGTTCCCCTGTGAGCGATGTGTTCACAGGGTGGGGGGCAGTTTGTCTGTGTGGTCGAATATTTTATCATTGGCAGATCATTTAATTTGTGTGTCTGTGTGCATGCTCGTGTGTGTTTGCATGTGTGTGTGTGCGTGTGCATGTGCATGTGTGTGTGTGTCTTCCAGTGAGAGGAGTGTGGAGCAGTTGGAGGAGAATCAGTCTGTGTATGTTTCTCCCCCCAGGCAAGCTGTGTGTGTGTGTGTGTGTGTGTGTGTGTGTGTGTGTGTGTATGTAATGAGCAGTTGTCAGCAGGTTTACTGGCCTCGTTGTCAAGGTGACTAATAGGCGATATCTCATGGTGTTCCCCACGCTTCTCAACACCTCGACCTCAGGCAGGAGGCCCCTGGGGGCCCCGACACACACACACACATACACACGCACACACAAACATACACACACACACACACACACACACACACAGCGGTTTATGAGTGACTGGGGAGAGAGGAGCCGTAGCCGGGAGATTAGTGTGGAGAAATGTGAAAACATAAACAAATATATCAAAATATAACAGAGGTACATATCTTGGGGGAGGTGGATGAGAGGGAGGGAAGAGAGAGGGGAGACGAAATAGGGAACCGAGAGGAGGGAGGAGGGAGTTACGGAGGGGAGAGGAGAGGTGGAGGAGAGGAGGAGGTGGGGGAGAGGAAGGAGGGTGAGATGGAGGGGGAGGAAGAAGGGAGAGAAGGAGTGGAGGAGGTAGGAGAGAGGAGGAGGGTGAGAGGGAGAGAGAGGAGGAGAAGAGGAGGTGGGTGAGAGGGAGAGAGGAGGAGGAGGGCGTGAGGCAGGGAGAGGAGGAGGTTGGAGAGAGGAGGTGGGTGAGAGGGAGAGAGGAGGAGGGTGAGAGGGAGAGAGGAGGAGAGCAGAACAAGCTAATACCTTAGCACCTTATTCCACCCGGAGCTCCTCCGACGGCGCCGGTAGACCACCAGGCCCCCAGAGGAATCAGAAGAATGCTGTTGTGCCTCATCCTTTCCTCTGAGCAGAGGAATCTGTGTTTAACTGTCCTAAACAACCTGCCATGCCTCAGACCAACTCTCCACACAAATAAATCTAGCTCCTGAACCTCGGTGAGGGCCGAGCTCGGGTTCCACCAGGACGTCCACAACATGGCCGCTACGCACACAATCGCCGCGAGCAGCCGACCGTTCCTCAAATCATCGTGTTACCGCCGTTATTGCTTCTCCAACACTGCTTTCGTAAAGTAATCTCGGGGGTTTGCGAGTGTTTGTGTGTCATGGGATTATTCATAACTTTTAAAGAAAAGACACCCCTTGGTGCTCTGATTCCTAGAGGAGCTCTGCACTCCTTTCTCCACCAGCTTGCGGCGTCTCCCGGTACTAATTGCAGGCTGCGACTGAGCCCGTGTAGAAGGGGCTCGGCGCTGGCCCACTGCCGCGGTGTAGGTCGTCAGAGTGAGGCGGTCGGTGGTGACGGAGCCGCTGTGGGTCCTCCAGGTCAGCCGGAGACTCCAGGGGGCGCTGGAGGAGCTGGGAGCCAGCCGGAGGGAGGCGGAGAGCCAGGCCTTGGCCCTGAGGAGAGGCTGCGGGGAGCGCGAGGAGCAGGTCAAGACCAGGGCCGCCCTGGACGTCCAGCTGAGCTCCACAGAGCGCAAGGCCTGGGCCCTCACCCAGGACCTGGCCGCTGTCAGGTCAGGCTTGGACGTGTGTGTGTGTGTGTTTGCTTGTGTGTATGTTTTTAGTAGCAACACACACTGAAGTGTGTGTTGGCGGTCTGAAGTGTGTGATGTTGTTTTGAAATGTGTGTTCTTGGATTGAAGTGTGTTTTGGTGTTCTGAAGTGTGTGTTGGTGGTTGGAAGTGTGTGTTGGTGGTTTGAAGTGGGTGTTGGTGGTCTGACGTGTGTGTTGGTGGTTGGAAGTGTGTGTTGGTGGTTTGAAGTGAGTGTTGGTGGTCTGACGTGTGTGTTGGTGGGCTGAAGAGTGTGTTCTTGATTTGAAGTGTGTGTTCGTGTCTGGTGGTAAGGGTTTTGTCTTTTTTTTGCGGGTGCGTGAGGGAGAGTGTGTTTGCATGTGTGGATGTGAGTGTGTGTGCATTAGGACTGACGTGTGTGTATGTGTCGTTTGAAGCGCCAACTGACAGGGTCTGGCGTGGGACGCGCCCCCATGTCCCCATGGTAACGCCCCCCCTCCCAGAGCTCTGTTCTACTCCTCCTGCTCCTCCCCAGGGCGGAGAAGGAGTCCCTGGTGGCCGCCCTGTTCGAGAGCCAGGAGCTGGCCTCCTCTCTGGAGGAGGAACAGGAGAGGGTAGAGGAGGAGAAGCGTGGTCTGCTTCAAGCCAAGGAGGCCCTGTCACGTGAGTGGGGCTGCAACACCTCCTCCCCCTTCAGGGTCTCCTCCACCTCCTCATCCACCATCATCTCTTCCTCCTCCTCCTCTTTCTCCACCTCCTCTCCATCCTCCTCCTCTTCCAGCTCCACCTTTACCTCTACCCCCCTCCTTCGCCCAAGAACCGTAACCCTCTCAAACCGCCAAGACACCCCCCATCCCGGAGCGCCCCATCCTGGGCCCCTAGCCCCCCTCCAGCCTGTCCCCTGGGACCCAGTGTGTTCCTGCTGGGAGCCCCCCATCCTGGGCCCCTAGCCCCCCTCCAGCCTGTCCCCTGGGACCCAGTGTGTTCCTGCTGGGAGCCCCCCATCCTGGGCCCCTAGCCCCCCTCCAGCCTGTCCCCTGGGACCCAGTGTGTTCCTGCTGGGACCCCGGCAGCAGCAGCAGCTGTCCTGCACTCCGTCAGCTGGTCATGGACCCCGGTCCCCCCCATGGATCAGCCCACCGTTAGCCTGACAGCCGCCGAGGGATTGAGGGGGGATCTGCTGGGAAAATCCTTTGCGTGGTCTCAGTGCATTGGTCTGCTGCCTACTGGTGGGTTATGTGTTGGTGAGCAAGCAGGCTAACGTTAGCCTTTCCAGCCATACAAAACCCAACAGATCATGGAGTTCACCCATCTGCTTCTGGCCGGGACTTACAGTATGTTGGGAGGCGGGCTGGATGAAAGGAGGGAGGCCTTGGGAAGGTTAGGAGGATCCACCAACCTGCCCGTCCCCCCTGCGGTCAGCACAGCCACAGCAGCCCTAACGTCACATCACATTGGATGTCCACATGTTAGAAGAGTCAATCAAGAATAACAAATAGAACAAACCGCATACATGCTACTCTTTACTGAACAAAGATGAACGGTGCTGAGCATTTCTGAACGTTCACATGCGTTAATGCTACTCTTTACCGAACGTAGTTGAAGGGTATTTAGTGTTTCCGAACTTAAACACACGTTAACGCTACTTTTTACCGAACAAAGATGAACAGTATTTAGTGTTTCCGAACTTTAACACACGTTAGTGCTACTTTTTACCGAACTTGGATGAACAGTATTTAGTGTTTACGCAAACCTTAACACACGTTACTGCTACTCTTTACCAAACTTAGTTGAAGGTTATTTAGTGTTCCTGAACTTTAACACACGTTACTGCTACTCTTTACCAAACCTAAATCCTAGGTTTTTAGTGTTTCCGAACTTTAGCGCACCTTACTGCTACTTTTTAACAGAACGAAGGTGAATGGTATTTAGCGTTTCTGAACTCCGGTGTCACCGCCACTCCGTACCGAGCGCTCCCCTCGCCCCTCCAGGTGAGGTGGTCCGGCTGCAGGCGGAGGCCCGGCGGCAGGCGGAGCAGGCGGGGGTGGAGAGGGAGGGCCTGGAGGACAGGCTGCTGCAGGTGGAGCGGAGCCACCAGCTGAGCCTGAGCAGCAGGGACCAGGCTCACCGGGAGCAGCTCCACGCCCAGCGGACCGACGCGGTACGGCCGCCAGCTCCTCATGGGGACGGGCTCACACAGCTGATACACGGCCCAGTGGGTGTGGGTGTGTGTGTGTGGGCGGACTGTGTGTGTGGGCGGACTGTGTGTGTGTGTGTGTGTGTGGGCGGACTGTTTGTGTGTGCTGCCTGTGTGTGTGTATGTGTTTGTGTGCGTGCGTGCCTGTGTGAGAGCCTGTGTGTTTGTGTGTATGCCTTTGTCTTTGTGTGTGTGTGTGGGTATGTGGGCGGACTGTGTGTGTGTGCTGCCTCTGTGTGTGTGTGTATGTGTGTTTGTGTGCGTGTGTGCCTGTGTGAGTGCCTGTGTGCATGTGTGTGTGTGGACAGTGCTCTTGCTTGGTCCAGATCTGCAGCAGATGAGTGCTGAGTCCGGGCCAGCGAGGAATAGTTAGTGAGTGTGCAGCTGGAGGATATAAATAGGACAATATCAGGAACAGGAACACAACAGCGAGAAGGCTGGAATAATATATCAAATGTCCTGGTGGACCTGCATGTGTGTGAGGGGGTCAGTGTTTGCAAGTGTGTGTGTGCGTTCGTGCGTGCACGCACGTGTGTGTGTGTGTGCATGGATGTATGTGCGTGCATGCATGTGCGTGTGTGTGTTTGCATGTGTCCTTGCGTGCATGTGTGTGAGTGTGTGCGTGTGCCATGCCGCCCATGCATGAGTGTTGAATGTGTCGGATGTTTGTGTTTTCTTTTGCATGTGTTTGTCCACACCAGCGTGTGTTTCTGCGTGTGTGTGTGTGTGTGTGCGTGTGTGTATGCATGTCGGGGTTTTTTTGTGTTTCTTTTGCATGTGTTTGTACGCACCAGCATGTGTGTGTGTGCGTGCATGTGTGTGTGCGTGGGTGCTTGTGCGTGTGTGTGTAACACGCCTCCTCCCTGGAGCTGCAGGAGCGGCAGCACGCGGCCCTGCAGCTCGCCGCGCTGCAGGCCCAGAGGGAGCACGGCGAGCTGGAGCAGCAGCGGCAGGCGGAGCAGCTGCAGGCTCAGGGCCAGGAGGCGCTGCAGCAGGAGGTCGGCCGGCTGCAGCAGGAGCACCAGCAGAGCCTGCTGACCGCCCAGAGCCAGGGCACACAGGTAGGCCTGCTGAGACCCAGGGCACACAGGTAGGCCTGCTGAGACCCAGGGCACACAGGTAGGCCTGCTGAGAGCGAGGGCACACAGGTAGGCCTGCTGAGACCCAGGGCACACAGGTAGGCCTGCTGAGACCCAGGGCACACAGGTAGGCCTGCTGAGACCCAGGGCACACAGGTAGGCCTGCTGAGAGCCAGGGCACACAGGTAGGCCTGCTGAGACCCAGGGCACACAGGTAGGCCTGCTGAGAGCCAGGGCACACAGGTAGGCCTGCTGAGACCCAGAACCAGAGCACACAGGTAGGCCTGCTGAGACCCAGGGCACACAGGTAGGCCTGCTGAGACCCAGAGCCAACAGGTAGGCCTGCTGAGACCCAGGGCACACAGGTAGGCCTGCTGAGACCCAGGGCACACAGGTAGGCCTGCTGAGACCCAGGGCACACAGGTAGGCCTGCTGAGACCCAGGGCACACAGGTAGGCCTGCTGAGACCCAGGGCACACAGGTAGGCCTGCTGAGACCCAGGGCACACAGGTAGGCCTGCTGAGAGCGAGGGCACACAGGTAGGCCTGCTGAGACCCAGAACCAGAGCACACAGGTAGGCCTGCTGAGAACCAGGGCACACAGGTAGGCCTGCTGAGACCCAGGGCACACAGGTAGGCCTGCTGAGACCCAGGGCACACAGGTAGGCCTGCTGAGACCCAGGGCACACAGGTAGGCCTGCTGAGACCCAGGGCACACAGGTAGGCCTGCTGAGACCCAGGGCACACAGGTAGGCCTGCTGAGACCCAGGGCACACAGGTAGGCCTGCTGAGAGCCAGGGCACACAGGTAGGCCTGCTGAGACCCAGAACCAGAGCACACAGGTAGGCCTGCTGAGACCCAGGGCACACAGGTAGGCCTGCTGAGAGCGAGGGCACACAGGTAGGCCTGCTGAGACCCAGAACCAGAGCACACAGGTAGGCCTGCTGAGACCCAGGGCACACAGGTAGGCCTGCTGAGACCCAGAGCCAACAGGTAGGCCTGCTGAGACCCAGGGCACACAGGTAGGCCTGCTGAGACCCAGGGCACACAGGTAGGCCTGCTGAGACCCAGGGCACACAGGTAGGCCTGCTGAGACCCAGGGCACACAGGTAGGCCTGCTGAGACCCAGGGCACACAGGTAGGCCTGCTGAGACCCAGGGCACACAGGTAGGCCTGCTGAGAGCGAGGGCACACAGGTAGGCCTGCTGAGACCCAGAACCAGAGCACACAGGTAGGCCTGCTGAGAACCAGGGCACACAGGTAGGCCTGCTGAGACCCAGGGCACACAGGTAGGCCTGCTGAGACCCAGAGCACACAGGTAGGCCTGCTGAGACCCAGGGCACACAGGTAGGCCTGCTGAGACCCAGGGCACACAGGTAGGCCTGCTGAGACCCAGGGCACACAGGTAGGCCTGCTGAGAGCGAGGGCACACAGGTAGGCCTGCTGAGACCCAGGGCACACAGGTAGGCCTGCTGAGAGCGAGGGCACACAGGTAGGCCTGCTGAGACCCAGGGCACACAGGTAGGCCTGCTGAGACCCAGAACCAGAGCACACAGGTAGGCCTGCTGAGAACCAGGGCACACAGGTAGGCCTGCTGAGACCCAGAGCCAACAGGTAGGCCTGCTGAGACCCAGAGCCAACAGGTAGGCCTGCTGAGACCCAGAGCCAGAGCACACAGGTAGGCCTGCTGAGACCCAGAGCCAACAGGTAGGCCTACTGCACGCCAAGGCCCAGAAACAACAGCTGTGTTTGTTTCTGTGTGTGTGCGTGTGTGCGCCTGTGTGTCATTGAGCAAGTGATCCTCGCCAAACTCGGCAGTGGAACATTGCTTGGCCGATTCGTTGCTCCACTGTTTCTGGCTCACCTTGGTGCCAGGGAACGACACCAGCTACAGTTGTGCACAAGAAGTGACATCACCCTACAGCCCCTCACTGTCAGTCCCTCTCTCCCCCTCAACAAACACTCCCGCCTGTCCTCCCACTCCAGTCCCACACCTGAGAACAGGTCAGTACTGGTGGTGATGGTGGTGGTGGTGGTGGTGATTCTGGTTGTGGTCCACCAGGCTCTGCTCCAGAAGGAGGGGGAGAAGGCGGTGCTGGTGGAGCGGTTGCAGGGGCTCCAGCAGGACCTGGTCTCCGCCGGCCTGGACCTCCAGCGCACCAGGAGAGAGGCCCAGAGCCGGCTGGAGCAAGACAAGGTTACACCCTCCACACGCACCCACAAAGACCTTCCATAGACCCCAACAGACCTCCAAAAACCCAGCACCTTCTGTAGACCCCCTACATACCACTTGAGACCACCTCAGTCAGGGGAGTGGAGAGAGTTCAGTCAAACAGGCTGTTAGCTAGCTAGTGAGTAGAATAGCTGCCAGATGCTAACTACTAGCTCCTAACCACTAGCCAGTAGTTATCAGCTAGCTGTTGAGTAGATAGCTGCTAACTGCTAGCTGCTAACTGCTAGCAGCTAAACACTAGCCAGTAGTTAGCGGCTAGATGGTGAAAAGCTAGCCACAAGCCGCTAATTACTAGCTGCTAACCACTATCGGCTAACGGTCTGTGCTGCAGGACTCCCTGGCAGTGCTGCATGGGCAGCTGCAGCAGCTACAGACGCGCTTCCAGGAGTCTCAGAGCAGCCAGGAGAATGAGAAGCTCACCCTGACGGAGCAGATCAGAGAGCTGAGCCAGCAGAGGGACCAGCTCCACCAGGAGGTGAGTGGCACTAACCCTGACCACAACCACTATCACCACCTAACCCTGACCACAACCACTAACACTAACTATCCCCTACCAGAACCACTAACACTACCTAACCCTGACCACAACCACTAACACCACCTAACCCTGACCACAACCACTAACACTAACTATCCCCTACCAGAACCACTAACACTACCTAACCCTGACCACAACCACGAACACCACCTAACCCTGACCACAACCACTAACACCACCTAACCCTGACCACAACCACTAACACCACCTAACCCTGACCACAACCACTAACACCACCTAACCCTGACCACAACCACTAACACCACCTAACCCTGACCACAACCACTAACACCACCTAACCCTGACCACAACCACCAGTAGTAGTAGTAGTAGTGTTAGTTTAGCAGTAGTAGTAGTAGTAGTAGTAGTAGTAGTAGTAGTAGTAGTAGTAGAAGAGCCATTCAGAGAGCTTTACAGCAGGCAGGAATTTGAAAGGGAGGGGAGGGGGGAGAGAGAGGGAGGGAGGAAGGGAGGGAGGCCCCTGTTGACCTTGGCCAGGATGTCACCATGGTATACCTTCTCCACTGCCAAGAAACCTCTCTCTCTCTCTATCTCTCCCTCCCTCTCTCTCTCTATCTCTCCCTCCCTCTCTCTCTCTCTCTCTCTCTCTCTCTCTCTCTCTCTCTCTATCTCTCTCTCTCTCTCTATCTCTCCCTCCCTCCCTCTCTCTCTCTCTATCTCTCTCTCTCTCTCTATCTCTCCCTCCCTCCCTCTATCTCTCCCTCCCTCCCTCCCTCCCTCCCTCTCTCCTTCCCTCCCTACATCTGGTGTAAACAGAGCCTTGTATTTAGTGTCTGTAGCTCTGGTGTAAACAGAGTTGTGTAGTTAGGGTCTGTAGCCAGTATCTGTGTAGTTGGCGTCTGTAGCTCTGGTGTGAGCTTAGTGCTGCTAGTGCGTAGGGGAGGAATCTCCCGGCTAGGGTAGATCTACGTCACGGCTCTGGTCCTCTGACCCCCTGGACCCCAGGATTCGTAGCGCACCTGTTGACTCCTGCTCACCCAAAACAACCCAGCACCCATCCAGTCTTCTCCCTGTTGCCTCCAACCATGGTAGAGGTTATGACATGTTCAGACCCAGTCAGTCCCTGTGCAGACCCAGTCAGACCTGCCCAGACCCAATCAGACCTGGCCAGACCCAGTCAGACCTGCACAGACCCAATCAGACCTGCACAGACCCAGTCAGACCTGCCCAGACCCAATCAGACCTGGCCAGACCCAGTCAGACCTGCACAGACCCATTCAGACCTGCCCAGACCCAATCAGACCTGCCCAGACCCAATCAGACCTGCCCAGACCCAATCAGACCTGGCCAGACCCAGTCAGACCTGCACAGACCCAATCAGACCTGCACAGACCCAGTCAGACCTGGCAAGATCTGGGATGAACCCATTTTCATCTAATCCAGTTCACTGTATTTGTAATCCCCTTTCGTGCCAAACAGGAACACAGAGCAAGGGAAACACAGCAACAACGAGTTGAAAATAATGTTAGTTGAAAATCTGGTTAGTTCTGACCTAGTGGGACTAGAGATACTGGGGCCTTATGGCCTGGTCTGACTGGGACACCCAGAACCCTGTAGGACTGTAGGTCTCCCTCTGGTTTGTCTCAGCGCTGGTCCTCAACTCAGAGCAAAACACTGGGGAGGGAGAGAGGGGGGAGAGTGGGGGAGGAGAGGAGGAGGAGGTGCTCTGAGGAGGGGTGAGAGAGGGGGAGAGTGGAGGTGCTCTGAGGAGTGGCTGTGTGGGCCGATGGTAGGGACCATGGTATCGTCATATGAAATCAGACTTTGACTTAACCCCTTGTGTAAATAAACTGCAGCCAGGGCTGTTTATTTTCTAGCCAGAGGTCACTGGAGCCTCGGAGAGCCCCCCGCCGTTAAAACACAGAAATACCCCCCCCCCCCACACACACACACACACACCTCAAACCCACCTCATCATAATTGGGTGGGAAGGACTGTGGATGGGTGTTTTTGTTTTATTTGATATTTTCTTACAACTTTTTTTCGACTTAGGACAAGAAACCATCTTGTGTGGCCGTAATGAGCTATGGGGCCTCCTCAATGCTCAATCCCCTCCCACCTCCTCCTCCTGCCTCCAACTTATGATCTTCCTATTCCAGTCCCACCTCACCTCCCTGGCCTCTCTAAAGCCAGCTCCACCCTAACCACCTCCATCCCCATCACTCCCACCCAACCCCTCACTATCTCCACAATCACCTCCATCTCCCCCTCACCCTCTCTCCCCTCCCCATCTCCCCCTCACCGTCTCCCCCCTCCCCATCTCCCCCCTCACTGTCTCCCCCCTCCCACCACCACCCCAGGTCCGGCCCCCTTCCCGGTGCCTGTCCATCATGTCGTTTCGTGGTAGGAGGTCCGGTCGGCCTGCAGGCCCTGGGGGCGTCCGGGTGCAGCGCATCGGGTGACGGTGCAGAATCTACTGGTCCTACCGTCTCCCAGCTTGGCAGAGCTGGAGCTGCGTGGGGGAGGAGGGGGGGGCCAAGATCTCGTGGACATTTAGTCATGTTTGCAAACAGAGCAGCAGAGATATGAACCTGTTCTGAAGAGCGGAGGGTTTAGGGAGGATTTAAAAGCTTTTCCTCCTCTTGTAGGAGTTCTTGTGGGGGGCTGTGGGAACATGTGTCAAGCTCTCCCTCCTCCTCCCTGTAGACGGGATCCTGTGTATGAGGCCCTGTAGCAGCTCCTGGGATGGTTGTTACGTGACGACTGATGGTCGGTGTTTGATGGAGCTGTAGATGTAACGTAGCTGTGGTCAGTGTTTGACGGAGCTGTAGTTGTAACGTAGCTGTGGTCAGTGTTTGATGGAGCTGTAGTTGTAACGTAGCTGTGGTCAGTGTTTGACGGAGCTGTAGTTGTAACGTAGCTGTGGTCAGTGTTTGACGGAGCTGTAGATGTAACGTAGCTGTGGTCAGTGTTTGACGGAGCTGTAGATGTAACGTAGCTGTGGTCAGTGTTTGATGGAGCTGTAGTTGTAACGTAGCTGTGGTCAGTGTTTGATGGAGCTGTAGTTGTAACGTAGCTGTGGTCAGTGTTTGATGGAGCTGTAGTTGTAACGTAGCTGTGGTCAGTGTTTGACGTAGCTGTAGTTGTAACGTAGCTGTGGTCAGTGTTTGATGGAGCTGTAGTTGTAACGTAGCTGTGGTCAGTGTTTGATGGAGCTGTAGTTGTATCGTAGCTGTGGTCAGTGTTTGATGGAGCTGTAGTTGTAACGTAGCTGTGGTCAGTATTTGACGGAGCTGTAGTTGTAACGTAGCTGTGGTCAGTGTTTGATGGAGCTGTAGTTGTAACGTAGCTGTGGTCAGTGTTTGACGGAGCTGTAGTTGTAACGTAGCTGTGGTCAGTGTTTGACGGAGCTGTAGTTGTAACGTAGCTGTGGTCAGTGTTTGATGGAGCTGTAGTTGTAACGTAGCTGTGGTCAGTGTTTGACGGAGCTGTAGTTGTAACGTAGCTGTGGTCAGTGTTTGACGGAGCTGTAGTTGTAACGTAGCTGTGGTCAGTGTTTGATGGAGCTGTAGTTGTAACGTAGCTGTGGTCAGTGTTTGATGGAGCTGTAGTTGTAACGTAGCTGTGGTCAGTGTTTGATGGAGCTGTAGTTGTAACGTAGCTGTGGTCAGTGTTTGATGGAGCTGTAGTTGTAACGTAGCTGTGGTCAGTGTTTGACGGAGCTGTAGTTGTAACGTAGCTGTGGTCAGTGTTTGACGGAGCTGTAGTTGTAACGTAGCTGTGGTCAGTGTTTGACGGAGCTGTAGTTGTAACGTAGCTGTGGTCAGTGTTTGATGGAGCTGTAGTTGTAACGTAGCTGTGGTCAGTGTTTGATGGAGCTGTAGTTGTGATGCTGTTTTAGTTGTGATGTGGATATCGCTCAGTAAGTCAATTCCGATAGCAGATCTTTAAACCAAGCTGACCTTGGATATTAAGTTACCTCAAACGTTTCCTGACTTTGTAACTTGGTTACCATGGCTACCTGGTTACTATGGTTAGCCCTATTTGGATACCTTCCTTTGCAAGATTTTGTTATTGAATTCCTCATGAGAAGTAAGTGCGTGTGTGTGTGGGTGTGTGTGTGTGTGTGTGTGTGTGTGTGTGTGTGTGTGTGTGTGTGTGTGTGTGTGTGTGTGTGTGTGTGTGTGTGTGTGATGCGATCCGAGACCACCCCAGGAGGGGTTTCATCATCCTTACTCTCACCCAAATGTTTCTCCCTCCCCTCTTACTTGCTCTCACTTATGCACTCACTCTCCCTCCCCCTCTGACTTACTGCTCTTACTCACTCTCTCTCTCTCACTTAATTTCTCTCCCCTCTCACTCTCTCTCCATCTTACTCACTCTCTCTCCCCCTCTCTCTCGCCCCCTCTCACTCACTCTCTCTTACTCACTATCTCTCTACCCCTTTTTCTCACTCTCTTTCTCACTATCTCTTCCCCCTTACTCACTCTCTCTTACTCTCTCTCTCTTACTCTCTCTCCCCCTCTGACTCCCCCTCTGACTCCCCCTCTCTCCCCCTCTCTCCCCCTCTGACTCCCCCTCTCTCCCCCTTTGACTCCCCATCTCTCTCCCCCTCTGACTCCCCCTCTCTCCCCCTCTGACTCCCCCTCTCTCCCCCTCTGACTCCCCCTCTCTCCCCCTCTGACCCCCTCTCCCCCCCCCTCAGTGTAGCTCTAAGTGGCTCCTCTGTAGTGTAACTGGTCCTGACGGAGGCTCCTCCCCCTCTCTCCCCCTCTCCCCCCCCCTCAGTGTAGCTCTAAGTGGCTCCTCTGTAGTGTAACTGGTCCTGACGGAGGCTCCGCCCCCCCCAGGTGCAGGTGGTCCGCCGGGCGCTGCAGCAGACGGAGGGGCAGCGGGAGGCGGGGCGCGGCGAGCTGCAGGAGGCCCGCCGCCTGCACCAGGAGGCCCTCCAGGACCGGGACACGCAGCGCCAGGAGGCCCTGGAGACGAGGAGGCTCCTGGGGGACCAGAGGGAGGAGAGGGAGGCCCTGCACGCCTCCAACCAGGAGCTGAGGGCCGCCGTCAAGAGGGCCGAGAGCGACAACAACAGGTACCACCCGTCTAACTGCTCCTCAGTGACCTGTCTACCTGCTCCTTAATGACCTGTCTACCAGCTCCTTAATGACGTGTCTCCGTACTGTCTGACCCCTACCTGCTCCTTAATGACCTGTCTCTGTACTGTCTAACCCCTACCTGCTCCTTAATGACCTGTCTCTGTACTGTCTAACCCCTACCTGCTCCTTAATGACCTGTCTCTGTACTGTCTAACCCCTACCTGCTCCTTAATGACCTGTCTCTGTACTGTCTAACCCGTACCTGCTCCTTAAAGACCTGTCTCTGTACTGTCTAACCCCTACCTGCTCCTTAATGACCTGTCTCTGTACTGTCTAACCCCTACCTGCTCCTTAATGACCTGTCTCTGTACTGTCTAACCCCTACCTGCTCCTTAACGACCTGTCTCTGTACTGTCTAACCCCTACCTGCTCCTTAATGACCTGTCTCTGTACTGTCTAACCCCTACCTGCTCCTTAGTGACCTGTCTCTGTACTGTCTAACCCCTACCTGCTCCTTAACGACCTGTCTCTGTACTGTCTAACCCCTACCTGCTCCTTAACGACCTGTCTCTGTACTGTCTAACCCCGGCTGCCCCTCAGTCTGCGGCGTGCGGGGGAGGAGCAGGAGCAGAGTGTGTGTGTGCTGGAGGAGGGCAGGAGGTGCCTGCAGGAGGAGGCGTCCACCCTGCGCTCCACCCTGAGGCAGCTGGAGAAGGCCCGCATGCAGGGCCGCCGCGAGCTGCAGGAGCTGCGCAGACAGGTGACCCCGACCCCATCACCACCAGACACTGGCCCCCATTAACATCATGGTCCTGCTCCACGTCAAGTCCTTCAGCGGACTGGTGAACACACTCACCAGTATCCACTGGCTTACTGGTGGTCTGTGGTGAGGACACTCCCAGTAAGGACCAACACACTCACCAGTATCCACTGGCTAACTGGTGGTCTCTGGTGAGGACACTCCCAGTAAGGACCAACACACTCACCAGTACCCACTGGTTAACTGGTGGTCTGTAGTGAGGTCACTCCCAGTTAGGGCTATGGTTCGGCCTTCAGTCCGTCCCTCCGTCCTGCCTGGGAGTGTGGGGCCGCAGAAGGCCGTGGTTTGAGTCCGTGGTTTGAGTCCGTGCCCGACGCCCGTCCCCAGGTGAAGGTGCTGGAAGGGGAGAGCCGCCAGCAGAAGGAGGAGCTGCAGGAGGTGCACGGCCGGCTGTCCCAGGAGGAGCAGAAGGAGGAGGAGGCGCGGCGGGAGGCTTTTACTTTGAAGCAGAGAGTGGTGGAGTGCGAAGCGGGAAGGGAGGCGTCCCTGAAGGAGGTGAGCCTCTAGAGATGGCCCACTTTAGACTGGCTCTGGTGGGCTCTGCAGGCACTCCCATGGTGTTTACTGCCTGGTTAGTATTATTATTATTATATCCTTCATTTAACCAGGTTGAGTCTCAGTGAGATTAAAACCTCTTTTACAAGAGGACCTGGCCGAGATGGACAGCAGCACACAGGCGCAACATAGAACGCAAGACAAAGTACAAGTTCAATACTAAGTGCGATAGTAATAATACACTGGTTGTCTGGTCTATGTCCTTCAGATGTACAGGGCACTACAGTGTGCTAGATACTTAGAAGTCTATGTCATGTGTGTCTTAGTGTGTAGTACAGTTTGAGTGTGCTGTATACTGAGGTGTGTGTCCTGTGTGTCTCAGTGTGTACTACAGTGTGCTAGATACTGAGGTGTGTGTGTCCTGTGTGTGTGTCTCAGTGTGTACTACAGTGTGCTAGATACTGAGGTTTGTTTCTTAGTGTGTACTACAGTGTGCTAGATTCTTAGATGTGTGTGTCCTGTGTGTGCAGTGTGCTAGATACTAAGGTGTGTGTATCGGGGGTCTCAGTGCTAGGTTCTAAGGTGTGTGTATCGGGGGTCTCAGTGCTAGGTTCTAAGGTGTGTGTATCGGGGGTCTCAGTGCTAGGTTCTAAGGTGTGTATCGGGGGTCTCAGTGCTAGGTTCTAAGGTGTGTGTATCGGGGGTCTCAGTGCTAGGTTCTAAGGTGTGTGTATCGGGGGTCTCAGTGCTAGGTTCTAAGGTGTGTATCGGGGGTCTCAGTGCTAGGTTCTAAGGTGTGTGTATCGGGGGTCTCAGTGCTAGGTTCTAAGGTGTGTATCGGGGGTCTCAGTGCTAGGTTCTAAGGTGTGTGTATCGGGGGTCTCAGTGCTAGGTTCTAAGGTGTGTGTCGTGGTTCTCAGTGCGCTGGCTTCCAGCGGCGTGTCAGTGAGCTGGAGGCGGCGGAGCGGCGGAGCAGGGAGGCCCTCCAGGAGAAGGAGGCGGGGCTCCAGGACTCGGAGCGGCGGCGGCGGGAGGCGGGCCAGCAGCTGGAGCGTGCGGCGGAGGCGGCGGAGGCCCAGGCCCAGGAGCTGGCCCTGGGGCTCAGCCTGGCCGAGGGCCGGGCCCGGGGCCTGGAGGACCAGCTGGGCCTGGCCGAGGCCGGCCGGCGGGAGACGGACCTGAGGCTGAGGGCCCTGTGGTCCGTGGTCCGCTGCGGCCTGGGCCTGGGGGGCCGGGCCGGGCTGGCCCGCAGCCAGGGGGCCCGCAGAGGACGGTCCCCCTCCCCATGGAGGAGCTACCCTCCGGCCCAACGTACGGACGCACTCAGACGAGGCTGAGTCACTTTGTTTGATAAGGCCATGTCCATATATTCAGCATACAGGGAGACTTACCTCAGAACTGCGTTTGTATTTAGTCATTGAGAAGATGCTTTAAACCAACGCGACAGTGGTACACACAGTAGTATTGATTTATTTAGAAATACAGGTCAATAAGGAGCAGGTAGGGGTTAGACAGTACAGAGACAGGTCATTAAGGAGCAGGTAGGGGTTAGACAGTACAGAGACAGGTCATTAAGGAGCAGGTAGGGGTTAGACAGTACAGAGACAGGTCATTAAGGAGCAGGTAGGGGTTAGACAGTACAGAGACAGGTCATTAAGGAGCAGGTAGGGGTTAGACAGTATAGAGACAGGTCATTAAGGAGCAGGTAGGGGTTAGACAGTACAGAGACAGGTCATTAAGGAGCAGGTAGGGGTGAGACAGTACAGAGACAGGTCATTAAGGAGCAGGTAGGGGTTAGACAGTACAGAGACAGGTCATCAAGGGGCAGGTAGGGGTTAGACAGTACAGAGACAGGTCATTAAGGAGCAGGTAGGGGTTAGACAGTACAGAGACAGGTCATTAAGGAGCAGGTAGGGGTTAGACAGTACAGAGCCAGGTCATTAAAGAGCAGGTAGGGGTTAGACAGTACAGAGACAGGTCATTAAGGAGCAGGTAGGGGTTAGACAGTACAGAGACAGGTCATTAAGGAGCAGGTAGGGGTTAGACAGTACAGAGAGAGGTCGTTAAGGAGCAGGTAGGGGTTAGACAGTACAGAGACAGGTCGTTAAGGAGCAGGTAGGGGTTAGACAGTACAGAGACAGGTCATTAAGGAGCAGGTAGGGGTGAGACAGTACAGAGAGAGGTCATTAAGGAGCAGGTAGGGGTTAGACAGTACAGAGACAGGTCATTAAGGAGCAGGTAGGGGTTAGACAGTACAGAGACAGGTCATTAAGGAGCAGGTAGGGGTTAGACAGTACAGAGACAGGTCGTTAAGGAGCAGGTAGGGGTTAGACAGTACAGAGACAGGTCGTTAAGGAGCAGGTAGGGGTTAGACAGTACAGAGACAGGTCGTTAAGGAGCAGGTAGGGGTTAGACAGTACAGAGACAGGTCGTTAAGGAGCAGGTAGGGGTTAGACAGTACAGAGACAGGTCGTTAAGGGGCAGGTAGGGGTTAGACAGTACAGAGACAGGTCGTTAAGGGGCAGGTAGGGGTTAGACAGTACAGAGACAGGTCATTAAGGGGCAGGTAGGGGTTAGACAGTACAGAGACAGGTCGTTAAGGGGCAGGTAGGGGTTAGACAGTACAGAGACAGGTCGTTAAGGAGCAGGTAGGGGTTAGACAGTACAGAGACAGGTCGTTAAGGAGCAGGTAGGGGTTAGACAGTACAGAGACAGGTCGTTAAGGAGCAGGTAGGGGTTAGACAGTACAGAGACAGGTCGTTAAGGAGCAGGTAGGGGTTAGACAGTACAGAGACAGGTCATTAAGGGGCAGGTAGGGGTTAGACAGTACAGAGACAGGTCGTTAAGGAGCAGGTAGGGGTCAGACAGTACAGAGACAGGTCGTTAAGGAGCAGGTAGGGGTCAGACAGTACAGAGACAGGTCATTAAGGAGCAGGTAGGGGTGAGACAGTACAGAGAGAGGTCATTAAGGAGCAGGTAGGGGTTAGACAGTACAGAGACAGGTCATTAAGGAGCAGGTAGGGGTTAGACAGTACAGAGACAGGTCATTAAGGAGCAGGTAGGGGTTAGACAGTACAGAGACAGGTCACTAAGGAGCAGGTAGGGGTTAGACAGTACAGAGACAGGTCATTAAGGAGCAGGTAGGGGTTAGACAGTACAGAGACAGGTCATTAAGGAGCAGGTAGGGGTTAGACAGTACAGAGACAGGTCATTAAGGAGCAGGTAGGGGTTAGACAGTACAGAGACAGGTCATTAAGGAGCAGGTAGGGGTTAGGGCCTCTTGCTCGACGATGGCTACATTGCAGACATTAGTTCCACGTTTCCTGAGCGTGTGTGTGTGTGTGTGTGGTGTGTGTGTGTGTGTGTGTGTGTGTGTGTGTGTGTGTCTCAGGGGCAGAAGGGGTCCCGGACAGCCCGGGCTCCTCGTCGCCGGGCTCTGAGGACCAGGAGGTGGGCGTGGAGGGGGTACAGGGCGCCCTGCGAGCGCTCCACCAGGAGCTCCGGGACACCCAGAGAGACAGGGTACGCCCCCGTCGCCCCTCCTCACCCCTCGACACCCACACCTCACACAGCGTCCAATCATCATGAAGCTGATTGTTGATACCTCCCGGAGTAGATGATGTTCCAGATGAACGGAGTCTGTCTGCACTGGGTTTTTTATGCGTTTAAATATGGGTTTCCAAGGAGAGGACAGTGGGTTGAGAGAGGGACCGAGTGAAATGTAATCCAACCTGTCTATCACCTGCTGTGTATAGATGGCACACTAGCATGTTTAATCCAACCTGTCTATCAACTACTGTGTACAGTTAGCACAGTAGCATGTTTAATCCAACCTATTACCTACTGCTTGTGGTTAGCACAGTAGCATGTTTAATCCAACCTATTACCTACTGTTTGTGGTTAGCACAGTAGCGTGTTTAATCCAACCTATTACCTGCTGCTTGTGGTTAGCACACTAGCAGGCTAGCTGACTGGGGGTCTTTGTGCAGGACGAGGCGAGGTCCCAGACCAGCAGCCTGGGTGAGCATCTGAAGGAGCTCCAGACCAGCCAGGAGAGGTCTGCTGCCCAGCTCCTGCAGCTCCAGGCAGCTCTGAAGGACTCCGTGGAGGGTGAGAGGCCCAGGGGAACCATGGCACAGAACCACCAGATACAAGGGTTAAATGAGTTCAAGACACTGAGAAACAGAAACCAAGCTAAACAATACTGATAACATCACAGATCTCATCAGTATGACTATCACAAATCAACGATACACATTGAATACACAACCCTACACACTGATACACAAAACAAATTTATAAGCGAATGGTTCATATGAAACAAACTGCAGTGGTGGTGTTCCTGTGCTTTAACCGGTGTCTCTTTAACCTGCGTTTCCCCAGGCCAGCGGGAGGCGTCTGACCAGCTGCTGCGGGCGCAGAGCTCCCTGTGCGTGCAGGAGGAGGCGTGGCGGCAGGCCCAGCAGGAGAAGAGGAGCCTGGGGGAGGAGCTGATCAGGCTGAGGGTGGGCCTCCAGAGGGCCGAGGCCGAGGCCAGGAGCCTGCAGGTACGGGCAGGACCCCCCGGGACTCAGACCCCCGCCAGACAGACAGGGGAGGAACTTAGGATCTCACACTGATCAGGATCATTTGTGAGGTCACAAGAAGATTCGTCACAGACCGATTAGCGTACGCATAATGTAGTGTAATTTTATTTACTTCAAAGTAATGATTTGTGGAATGTAACGTGATATTAAGGTAATCTATATCTAAAGGAAAGTTATGCTATCCTCTATGAAAATGTATATAAAGTTAATGTAAAGATAACCAATATGTAAAGGTAATGTAAGGGTAATGCAAAAGTAATCTATATAGTTAATATATGTGTTAAGGTAATGTTAAGTTAATTTAAAGGTAACCTATAAAGGTAATGTTAAGATAACCTATATGTTAAGGTAATGTTAAGTTAATTTAAAGGTAACCTGTAAAGGTAATGTTAAGATAACCTATATGTTAAGGTAATGTTAAGTTAATTTAAAGGTAACCTGTAAAGGTAATGTTAAGATAACCTATATGTTAAGGTAATGTTAAGTTAATTTAAAGGTAACCTGTAAAGGTAATGTTAAGATAACCTATATGTTAAGGTAATGTTAAGTTAATTTAAAGGTAACCTGTAAAGGTAATGTTAAGATAACCTATATGTTAAGGTAATGTTAAGTTAATTTAAAGGTAACCTGTAAAGGTAATGTTAAGATAACCTATATGTTAAGGTAATGTTAAGTTAATTTAAAGGTAACCTGTAAAGGTAATGTTAAGATAACCTATATGTTAAGGTAATGTTAAGTTAATTTAAAGGTAGCCTGTAAAGGTAATGTTTGTTGTTTTGTTAATGTAAAGGTAATGTTTGTTGTTTTGTTAATGTAAAGGTAATGTTTGTTGTTTTGTTAATGTAAAGGTAATGTGAGGTAACCTCTCTGTAAACGTTGAGGTGATGTATAGTTACCCGCCCCCCAGGAGCGGCTGCAGGCCTCTGAGGCGGCGGCGGCGGCCGACCTCCAGAGGCAGCGGGAGGCCCGGGAGGCGGCGGAGGGCCGGGCCGCCCAGCTGGAGGCCGCCCAGCGGGGGGCGGAGGCGGAGCGGCAGCGGGCCGCGGGCCGCGCCGCCGAGCTGGACGCCCAGTTGGGGGCGCTGCGGGGCCGGCTGGCGGAGCGGGGGGAGGAGCTGGCCGCCAGCGAGGAGCGCGGCGCCGCCCTGGAGGAGCGGCTGGCGGCGGCGCTGGCCCGGGCGGAGCTGCAGGAGGCGGGGCTGAGGGAGGAGCTCCGGCGGGCGGCGGGCTCGTTGTCCAGCAACCGCCGGAGCGCCGGCGCCCTGCAGGAAGAGGCGGGGCAGCTGCAGCGGGCGCTGGCCGCCAGCCAGGAGGACCGCAGGGTGCTGCAGGTAACCGGGTGCTCCCCGAAGGACCCCCCGCCTAGGGACCCCGACCCCCAGGGACCGCCCGCCTAGGGACCCCAACCTCTAGGGACCCCGACCCCAGGGACCCCGACCCCAGGGACCCCGACCTCTAGGGACCCCGACCCCAGGGACCGCCCGCCTAGGGACCCCAACCTCTAGGGACCCCGACCTCTAGGGACCCCGACCCCAGGGACCCCAACCTCTAGGGACCCCGACCCCAGGGACCCCGACCTCTAGGGACCCCGACCCCAGGGACCCCGACCTCTAGGGACCCCGACCTCTAGGGACCCCGACCCCAGGGACCCCCGACCTCTAGGGACCCCGACCTCTAGGGACCCCGACCCCAGGGACCGCCCGCCTAGGGACCCCAACCTCTAGGGACCCCGACCTCTAGGGACCCCGACCTCTAGGGACCCCGACCCCAGGGACCCCCGACCTCTAGGGACCCCGACCTCTAGGGACCCCGACCCCAGGGACCCCCTGCCTAGGGACCCCGACCTCCGTGGACCCCCACCACCAGGGACCCCGACCCCCAGGGACCCCGACCTCCAGGGACCCCGACCTCCAGGGACCCCGACCCCCAGGGACCCCGACCTCCAGGGACCCCGACCCCCAGGGACCCCGACCTCTAGGGACCCCGACCTCTAGGGACCCCGACCTCTAGGGACCCCGACCTCCAGGGACCCCGACCTCCAGGGACCCACATCACTAGGGACACGGCCTCCCCATTCAGGATGGGGGTTCGTGTCTGAGGGCGGGGGGCAGATCAGGTCTGGCTGGATGGGCCATTTCACTTCTCTAGCTTCGCATTGTATTCGACCAATCATGTCGGTTCAGATCTCTAAGAACCTTATTTGTGAACACAAACTGGAGTTTTATTAGTAAACTGTAAAAATGTGTAAAGGTTTCAAATCAACAATAGACTTGCCACTGTTGGAATGCACTATACAATATAAAATCCCTGTCTCTGTCATGAAACGGGAAACAAGACGCCACTCCGTCCCTTCACTTTCTGCTGTGCAGGAGTTCTGCTGTAACCCAGCAGGACTGCTGCAGCCAAGATTACTAAAGTCACGATGAGATAGTACTCTGTCCTGCACAAAGTACTGGACAGGCGTTTAAAAAAAACAAAAAAGAAAGTTACGAATGTGAAAATATGAATGCAGAAAACATCTATTTACACAATAGGAGTAGTAGCAATGAAAATGTTTACTCAAAACAGGGCTAGTAAACATGAGAGACAGCTGAGGCGTTAATGAGCATGGTGATTCATCGTCAGGCTCCGGGACCAGAGACTGCAGCGACCGGCGGAATTAATCGGCGGCATAATATTTACCCAGGCAGGTCGCGTAAAACAAACGAACAGAGCTGTAAACCTTCTCCGTTTTTCTAAGATGTTTAATTGAACCGGGGAACATGATGAATTGCCGGTCCTTCCGTTGCCCCACTTTGATTTAAAACTAATCCGCCGTGGCGTTCTGAGTTCTGGAAGGCGCCCGGGTTGTTCTTGTTCTTGTTGACCTAGCCGTTGGTTTTCCGTGGGACACAGAGGACCTGGGCAGTAAAACACTGCCCAGAGCTCGTTAATCCTCCTCCGAGCTCCTCCTCAGAGCTCCTCCTCCAAGCTCCTCCTCCGAGCTCCTCCTCCGAGCTCCTCCTCAGAGCTCCTCCTCCGAGCTCCTCCTCCGAGCTCCTCCTCAGAGCTCCTCCTCAGAGCTCCTCCTCAGAGCTCCTCCTCTGAGCTCCTCCTCTGAGCTCCTCCTCAGAGTACCGGGCCTCTGGTTGGTTCTGCCGTTTGAGAGATGTTGGACAAACAAAAACAAAAAGTTTTTTATTCCGCTCGGAAACCCGGTCAGCGCACGCCAACGCAAAGAGGACAAGCTCTGCCCTGCTGGGCTTAGCCCTACGTCTGTCAGAGGCTAACGAGAGGCTAACGAGAGGCTAATGAGAGGCTAACGAGAGGCAGCAGGATCAGAGGCTAAACAGAGGCTAACAAGAGGCTAACGAGAGGCAGCAGGATCAGAGGCTAAACAGAGGCTAACGAGAGGCAGCAGGATCTAAGGCTAACGAGGGGCTAATGAGAGGCTAACGAGAGGCAGCAGGATCAGAGGCTAACAATAGGCTAACGAGAGGCAGCAGGATCAGAGGCTAATGAGAGGCAGCAGGATCAGAGGCTAACGAGAGGCCTCAGGATCAGAGGCTAATGAGAGTCCAATGAGAGGCAACAGGATCAGAGGCTAATGAGAGGCAACAGGATCAGAGGCTAATGAGAGGCCAATGAGAGGCTAACGAGAGGCAGCAGGATCAGAGTCTAACGAGAGGCAGCAGGATCAGAGGCTAACAATAGGCTAACGAGAGGCAGCAGGATCAGAGGCTAATGAGAGGCAGCACGATCAGAGGCTAACGAGAGGCCTCAGGATCAGAGGCTAATGAGAGTCCAATGAGAAGCAACAGGATCAGAGGCTAATGAGAGGCCAATGAGAGGCAACAGGATCAGAGGCTAATGAGAGGCTAACGAGAGGCAGCAGGATCAGAGTCTAACGAGAGGCAACAGGATCAGAGGCCTAACGAGTAGCAGAAGGGGAGCAGAAGGAGGGAATCCCAGCACAGGCTGACATAGGCATGAGGTTGATGATCATGTGGTGTTGATGAAGCCACCACAGCTTTGGATGAAGGCCCCTCAGCTCCTCTACATGCTGTTCCTCTGTGAACCCAGGTCTTCTCTATGTCTCTACAGGAGCAGCTGGACGCCCTGCGGGACGCCCTGTCGGAGAGCCAGCGGCTGAACCAGGCGCTGATGGAGCGCGCTCACAGCCTGCAGACAGCCCTGGAGACGCAGCAGCTGGAGGCTGCGGAGCTGGAGAAGCAGAGCAGCGCGCTGAAGCAGGTCACCGACGGGCCCATTTGAATATTGAATTTATAATCAACTATAATTCAATACAGTACTTTAGTGGAACTGTAGGCAGAGCAGAAAACAGGATTCACTCTGAATTGGCCCATGAGGTCCGGCGACGGGTCCAATTTAAACCAATCAGAAGCAGAAGCTGCGGCCGGTTAGTTTAGAGGTTGAAGGTTTGTCGGTTGAATATTTCCCAGGCGTTGAAGCGGCAGAAGGAGGCGGGGCTAGAGGCCCACAGCTCCGCCCAGCAGCTTCAGCAGGAGAGGGAGGGGCTCCAGGAGAGGCTGAGAGGCCTCCAGATCACCGTGACGACGCTGCAGACGGAGCGCGGCGAGCTGGAGCAGAGCGTCGCACGGCTGGGGAGGGACAAGGCCGCGCTGCGCAAGGCCCTGGAGAAGGTCCGTCTGTCCGTCCGTCCGTACAGGTCCTCGTTCCCCCAGCAGGTCAAGGCGGGAACACAGGGCCATTCAGCAGCAGCTTGTGTCCACAGTGACACACCGTTCATAACATAACATAAGATAACATCAAACCAAGTCGCCTCCCTCTCTGAGGCTGAGCATCCCTCAGAGGGTCCGACCCTGGTAGGTAGGCGGTTTGGTAGCTCAGTCTCTCTCATGTCTGGTGGAGCCCTGAGACCCCACTAGGGGGGCTGAGCAGCTTGGGGTTGGGGGGGTGGATGGGTGGGTGTGGGTGGGTACCCACCCATCCACGAAGTTGCTGGTCCATGAAGCTCAGACCAGGACACCTCAGCTGGTCCCAATTAGAACCATCCAGGCTGCTACGATGTTCCTCTAGTAATGAGGGAGAGGTGGGGTCCAGTGTGGATGAGGTGGTTCCCACGGCGACCTGGAGGGGCAGGAGGTGCAGCAGGCTGACCTCCGGGTGTCTCCTCCTTCAGACAGAGCTGCAGAGGCTAAGGAGCGAGGAGGAGGTGGTGCTGGGCGGCCAGGAGAAGGAGCGTCTGCTGGAGGCGCTGCGGGCCCTTGAGCGGGACCTGACAGAGAACCAGGTGGAGCTGCAGAGCCTGCAGGTCAGAGGTCACAGCGTCGCTGCTCAGAATTTGGATCCGGGTCTAAAGTCAGACATGGTGGCGGACGAGTTCAAAGCTGGCCGAACGGGACGTGTAGCTTTCACTCGCGTCGTATTTGTTTCGACCAATCGTGTAGCGGGAGGCGGGATCTTTGAGTGCTTCAATGCAGATTACAAACTCGGCCGGCAGTAGTCAACTGTTAAAAAGTGTCTGTTAAGGTTTCGAATCAACGTTGTTTAAACTGGCCACTGTAGAAATACACAGAAATAAGGTAAAGCTGCGTGCATTTACTTCTGACCATTAGAGGGCAGTACTCTGCAGTAGAACTCCCCCTCCCTCCCCCAACCCAGATTAATCTTCTGCTCACTCTGCAGCCATTGAAGCTGGGCTCATTACTTTGCTCATTACACCAAAAGCGGTGTGAATATACGCCACTTTGTGTTCACTCGCACGACTGTAGGACGAGGGGCTGACCTCTTGTGCACGCCTAAGTTTCTTTCCACCAATTCATTCTCAACCAAGCTGAGGGGGAACCATCAACTCGAGCAAAGTGCTCGCGTGAGTAGAATCACCCCTTCCGCCCTGAGGAGTAACCAGGAGTGGTGGCTGCTCCTCCCCCCCCAGGCGCGGTACTCGGAGCTGGGCCACACCCAGTCCCAGCGCCTCCTGGAGGAGACGGCGCGCCACGTCCAGGAGATGGAGGCGGAGACGGGCCGGCTGCGGGCCGCCGGGCTGCAGGCGGAGCGGGCCCTGGAGAGCCGGGAGAAGGCCCACCGCCAGCGGGTCAAGGGCCTGGAGGGCCAGGTCGGTAGTCCGACACCCCCACCCTGTGCATACCACTGCCCAAGGGCCACTGAGCAAAGAGGGTGGAGTAGCCTGATGTCTCGGAGGCCGTCGTTGATAGAGGCTGTTTATGGATAGTCTTTGACATGTGTTAACTGGTTGACTGGTTGGTTGACTGGTTGGTTGGTGTGTTGTTGTTGGCTGGTTGGTTGACTGGATTACTGGTTGGTTGACTGGATTACTGGTTGGTTGGTTGGTGGTTGACTGGTTGGTGGGTTACTGGTTGGGTGACTGGTTGGTGGGTTACTGGTTGGGTGACTGGTTTGTAGTTGACTGGATGGTTGACTGGTTGGTTTGTGTGTCTGTAGTTGACTGGTTGGTTGACTGGTTGGTTGACTGGTTGACTGGTTGGTTGACTGGTTGGTTGGTGTGTTGGTAGTTGACTGGTTGGTTGACTGGTTGGTTGACTGGTTGGTTGGTGTGTTGGTAGTTGACTGGTTGGTTGACTGGTTGGGTGACTGGTTGTTGACCGGTGAGTGTTGGGTTGACACTGCGTCCCTGCGTCTCCAGGTTCTGACGCTGAAGGAGCAGCTAGATGAGGACCTGAGGCGGCGCCAGGCCCGGAGCCACAAGGTGCTGGGGTCCAAACACTGACCCTGCAGCAGGTCCTAGGGTCCGAACCGGACACTCATCATTTATCCCACAAGGTGCTAGGGTTCAAACCCAGCTCTTAACACTTATCCAGCACTATGCTGGGGTCCACAACCCCAAGGTGCCAGAGTTCAAATCCAGCTCTTAGCTCAATCCTGCAAGGTTCTAGCTCTCTAACTCAACTCTAATCAGAGCTGGGGTCGAATCCCATACGGTGGTGGGATTCGACCCCAGCTCTTTCTCAGTCAATACAAAAGATGCTGATTCAAACCCAACTCCTCACTGTGATCCCAGAATGTGCCATGGGTTCCGATCATAGATATGTATGGAACGCTAGGTGGCTCGTCCGCACTGCTGGCCAATGGAGTCGAACATCCGCACTGGCGGCCATCTTGCCACAGTGAGCTGCTCATCCATAACATTGTGTTGGTAGTGGTACATGTACTTTTTAAATAACCATAACTTGCTCAATTTCCAACCGATTTTCAAACGGTTTGGTTTGTTATAAACGTCAGAGATTTAGTTGTGACACTGCATACTTATGAATAATTATGTTAGGTTCTAAAGAAATTGAATAATGTTCTAAAATAGGTACAAGATTATAACCAAGAAGAAGAAGATTGCCGTCTGTGATGACGTTCTAGACGCCGCCGTACGACATCTAGTGTCCTAAATATATCTATGGTTCCATAAGTCATCTTACAGGCTGCTGGGCTCTGAACCAAACTGATATGTTCTCAAATAAGGTGCTGAAGTTCAAGCCCACACATTTCTTGGGTCCGAACCTGACGTTGTTCCTACAAGGTGCTCGTTCCCAAAGGAACCCAGCTCTCAACTCGTTGAACCCACTTGGTTCCCTCACATATCCCTATACACTTGACCAGGGTCCATACTGTTCTCACAGCCTCTAAAACGGTTTCAGATAATAAATAGAAATAGAAACACTGCATTTTGGTGATTTCCCCTTGTTTTAAGCAAGCGCACACACACACACACACACACACACACACAGACACACACGGCCACACACACCGTCGATTCAGCGCGCGCACTGCGCTGGGGTTCATGAATGCAGGAAAGCAGAACAACAACAAACAATGGTGGTTCTGTTTATCCGCGTTCACCGCCGCCAAAAAATGTTTGGAGGATTTTCCCTGAGCTGGCAGACCACCTCTGGTCCGGTCCGATCCGGGGAGCTGGGTTATGAAACGGCCTCCGCTCAGACAGCCACCCCCCCCACCAGACCACGAGACACTCATTGTCCTAAGGAGGTCGAAGCCCTTTGTCACAATGAGTTTTGGTGCCGCTCGATGAGACGGGAAGAGAACTTAATAATCCGATGTTTACACTTCCTGGTGCTTGGGGTGACTGATGCTGTGAGAAGTTTAACGTTGTTCCGCTCTTTGATTCCTGATTGTTTAAAAGGGTCGTAGTTATGTGCCATGATTCCCATACTTGATTATTGTGAAATGTTTAGTGTGATTATGGATCACGAATGCCAAGGATGTTTGTGTACTAAATCCTCTTAAGTATTTGTGTTTCTTGGCGACTTAGTATAGCTGAGACTAATGGTTATCAAATGAGCAACATTAAATCAAGTGTGTACTGAAGGGGTCTCATGTCTTTGTACGTGTGTGTGTGTGGGGGGGGGGGGGTTGTGAGTGTGTGTGTGTGTTTGTCTGTGTGTGAGTGTGGGGCTAAGAGGGGGCGAGAGACGTTGAGCGGCTGTGTGGTGTTTATGTAGAGTCCGTGGGCAACAGCATGACCTTTGCCCTCTCTGGTCTGTATGATCCTGTCTCTGTGCATATGTGTGTGTATGTGTATTGGTGTGTGTTTGTGTGTGTGTGTGTATACATGTGTGTGTGTCTGTGCGTGTATTTTGATTTGTCCGTCCCTGATTCCTCATTCAATGTTCCATTAGGACCAACGCAACCTAGAACTGTTCTCCTCCTTTTAGAACTGTTCTCCTGATAGAACTGTTCTCATGGTATAACAGTTCTCATCCTGTTCAAACTGTCCTCCTCCTCCTGTTAGAACAGTTCTGCTCCTGTTAGAACTGTTCCGTGTGTTCCTGAGAGCACTGTAGCGTGTGCTGGTATGCTGGGAAGCTGCACGCTCCTCCACCGAGAGAGAGGGAGGGAGGGAGAGAGAGAGAGGGAGAGAGAGAGGGAGGGAGGGAGAGAGAGGGAGAGGGGGAGGGAGAGAGAGAGAGGGAGGGAGAGAGGGAGGGAGGGAGAGAGAGGGAGAGGGGGAGGGAGAGAGAGAGGGAGAGAGAGAGGGAGGGAGAGGGAGGGAGAGAGAGGGGGAGGGAGAGGGAGAGAGAGAGGGAGGGAGAGAGGGAGAGAGAGAGGGAGAGAGAGAGAGAGGAGGCGGAGCCAAAGCCCTGAGCCCCTTTTAAATGCTGCCCTTTCATTATCATAGCTCCGCCCACTGCTTATCCAGTTACCGGCCCCTCTCCCTCTATTGGTGGGAGGGCTTTAATTATGCAAGGTAGCTGGTCCCTGTGGGGGGGGGGGGGCGGGGCCTGTGCTGAAAGAAGTCCTTTGGCAGGCAGAATAGGGCTTTTATTGAAGAACCATTAGGGACCAAATCGCTTGTTTAGAGAGAAAAAAAAAAAGGGAAAGGGAAGAAAAAAAAAGCTGAACTCCTCCGCTGGAGAAGGCTTCTCCCACTTCTGCTCTCACTGGTGGAGCAGCAGCAGAGAGAGGAGCAGCACACACAGAGAGCCCAGCCACTCTGCAGCAGAATGCCAGGAATCCAACGCAGCCTAGTCCCACCTTACACCCGGACCCCCTGACTCCTCCAGCGCCAAGACCACCACCTGGCAGACCGGGAACAGAGAGACACCGGGAACAGAGAGACACCAGGACCGGAGAGACACCAGGACCGGAGAGACACCAGGATCAGAGAGACACCAGGATCAGAGAGACACCAGGACCGGAGAGACACCAGGATCAGAGAGACACCAGGACCCGAGAGACACCAGGACTTGACAGTCCACTACCAGAGGAAGACCAGAGCCTGAGGGAGAGACCAGGATCAGATTAACCCTGGAACCAGAGAGACCTGAGTGAGACAGGAGTCCAGAGAGAGAGCCCTGAGACAGGACCACAGAGACACCGCTCCAGGATCAGACCGAGACTAGAGAGACCGGAACTGGAGAGACAGACCAGGTGTCCGCCACCTGAGAGATACTGACCGGGACTTTGGAGAGAGAGGCCGGAGAGACCAGAACCAGAGAAAGACTACAATTTGAGAGGGTCTAGAACAAGAGACAGAAGAACCAGAGAGACCAGCACCTGGGAGAGAGAAGAACCAGGGAGAGAGACTAGAACCTGGGAGTTAAAGACCAGAGGACCAGAGCCGGCACCAGAAAACACGTGAGAGGAGCTGCCACTGACCTCTCTCCTGTCCCCCCCTGCCCGGGTCGACACAGCCACAGGTGTCCCTCCTCCCTCCCTATCTCCTCCTCTCCTCCTCTCCTCTCTTCTCCTCCTCTCCTCCCTCTCCTCCCTTTCCTCTCCTCTTCTCCTCTCCTCTCCTCCCTCTCCTCTCCTCCTCTCCTCCCTTTCCTCTCCTCTTCTCCTCTCCTCCTCTCCTCCTCTCCTCCCTCTCCTCTCCTCCCCTCTCCTTCCTCTCCTCCCTCTCCTCTCCTCTCCTCCTCTCCTCCCTCTCCTCCTCTCCTCTCCTCTCCACCCTCTCCTCCTCTCCTCCCTTTCCTCTCTTCTCCTCCTCTCCTCTCCTCCTCTCCACCCTCTCCTCCTCTCCACCCTCTCCTCCTCTCCTCCCTTTCCTCTCTTCTCCTCCTCTCCTCTCCTCTCCTCCTCTCCACCCTCTCCTCCCTTTCCTCTCCTCTCCTCCCTCTCCTCTCCTCTCCTCCTCCCCTCTCCTCTCCTCTCCTCTCCTCCTCTCCTCCCTCTCCTCCTCTCCTCTCCTCTCCTCTCCTCCTCTCCTCCTCTCCTCTCTCGCTCCGGGGGGCCTGGGGGGGGCCGTGTGTGTCGTGGCCCAGAGAGGCGATGTGGGCGAGGGGGTGTCTGGGGGACCTGGCGGTGGTGCTGTTGGTCGTGGGGGCCCTGCTCCCCGGGGCGGAGGGGGTGGTGGCCCTGGAGGACATGTACCCCTTCGGCCCCGAGCAGGGCGACACGAGGACCAGCGCCCAGGACGACGGGGGGTCCGGCCTGGTGGAGATCTCCCTGGGGTTCCCCTTCTTCGGGGACAAGCACAACGGCCCTCTATGTGAGTACCCCCCCCCCCCACACACACACACACACACACAGAGCTCACACAAACACACACACACTCAAGCACACACTCACTCAGAAAGAGCATCCTGAGGTGAATGGGTTTGGAGCCTGTGTGTGTGTGTGTGTGTGTGTGTGTGTGTGTGTGTTTTTGTTAGCACATGCACTTTGTATGTGTGTGTTTGTGCATAGCTCTGCATACTTTGCGTGTGGTGTGTGTGTGTTTATTTAGTGTGTGTGTTTGTATGTACATGGCAATATGTTCCTTGCGTGTGTGTGTGTTTATGGGGTGTATGCATGTTTGTATTTGATGTGTGTGTTTGTGTATATGTGTGTTTAAACATGTGTACATACATTTGTGTGTGCGTGTGTGTGTGTGTGTGTTTGCATACAAACACACACATAGAGGACACAGAGCAATTTCAACACACACATCTACACAAACACACAAATAACATGCAAACATACATAAACCCAACAAACACACACAAGCAAGGTACATACTGCCACACACACACCCTCACACACACACACACACAGACACACACACCTAGCGGGAGCAGGGTGTGTGTGTGGATGGCTGCGTGGCTGCAGCATCTGTGAGCCATTCCCTCGCAGGTCGCAGCTCAAATATGCGGTGCGGCGGGCGGAGCTGAGGCTCTCGGAGCTTTGATCAGAGGCTGCAGCCTGCAGCCGCCCGACCCACAAATCAACCCCACCTGCTGGGCTCGCAATGCACCGCAGCCCGCCTCACTCACCGCCCCGTACCTGATGCTCGCTCACACACACACACACACACACACACACACACACACACACACACACACACACACACACACACACACACACACACACACACACACACACACACACACACACATGTGTACAAGTCCTCTCACTGGCACACACACACACACACACATACACACACACACGTGTACAAGTCCTCTCACTGGCACACACACACACACACACACACGCACACGCAAACACACGCGACGAGACCCAGTGAGGTCATGTCCCGACAAGGCCCCGTTGTGGCCCACGCATGGACACGCATGGAACCTCCAGGGTTAGCCTGCTCGCGGCGTGCATGCGTGTCCAGGGGTTAGCCTGCTCGCGGCGTGCATGCCTGTCCAGGGTTAGCCTGCTCGCGGCGTGCATGCGTGTCCAGGGTTAGCCTGCTCGCGGCGTGCATGCGTGTCCAGGGTTAGCCTGCTCGCGGCGTGCATGTGTGTCCAGGGTTGGCCTGCAGGGCTAGCCCTGGACACCTGCAGCCCAGATTGCCTTGGTTCTGCTGCGGCCGCTCGGCGGGGAAGACCAAAGAGGCGTGCACTGGCTCACGATCACAACACGCTACTGACCCTCAGAGGGAGAGGAGGAGGGGGAGAGAGGGAGGGGAGGGGGGAGAGAGGGAGGGGAGGGGGGAGAGAGGGAGGGAGGGGGAGAGAGAGGGAGGGGAGGGGGGGAGAGAGGGAGGGGTTGGGGGGAGAGAGGGGGAGGGGAGGGGAGGGGGGGAGAGGGAGGGAGGTACGAAATGTGGAGGGAGAAAAAAAGGGGCAGGGAGAGAAGAAACAGAGGGAGAAAGAATGGGATAAAAATAGCACATTTGTCGAAATCCAATACAGCATGTTGCGAGCCAGCGGTGAATCAAGACCTGATAAGAAGAGGACAGAGAGCTACAGTGGGTTTCAGTCCCTCAGATCTCGGTTCAAGTCCCGTAAACACTAGCTACAGCAGGAGTTGAATCGCGGTCAGACCTCCCTTCTCATCTGAGAGAATCAAAGGCGAGGCGGGCTGTTGAAGTGATTCTATGAAGCCCTGATCTGGCTGAGCGGCTCCGCTGGATCCACCCAACATCTGCCGGGCCACATGACTGAGGCGAGCAGCCCTACGGCTTCTGCAAGCAGGGGATATTTCAGCCGCCGCCCAGCGCGGATCCTCTCGGCCTCCCCGGGGGCGAGCTGGGAGCGATTGGGCGTCTCTCTCACCAGCCTCCTGCGTCCTCGCGGCTGCCTCCTGAGACACCTCTTCCTCAGCCTCCTCACCAGGGCCTCCTGAGACACCTCTTCCTCAGCCTCCTCACCACGGCCTCCTGAGACACCTCTTCCTCAGCCTCCTCACCAGGGCCTCCTGAGACACCTCTTCCTCAGCCTCCACACCACGGCCTCCTGAGACACCTCTTCCTCAGCCTCCTCACCAGGGCCTCCTGAGACACCTCTTCCTCAGCCTCCTCACCACGGCCTCCTGAGACACCTCTTCCTCAGCCTCCTCACCAGGGCCTCCTGAGATCCTGGATATCATCAGCGTTCCATTCAAGGTTCCCTCCCAGCCCCCAGCCCCCCTGTGGGGGTTCCCACACATCACTGGGAGTCCCCATGTTCTTCCACCCCCTCCACCACCTCCTCCCCCTCCCCTTCACCACCACCACTCCCTCCTCCACCTCCTCCACCTCCTCCCCGTCACCCCCGTCTTTAAAGCGGTCTGGAGGCCACACGGCAGGGGTCCCCCTCCCTCCCCACCCCTCCCATCTGGACCCGCCCTGTCTAGCTGGGTCAACTGGGAGGGTACCGGTCCCATCGCGGCTAAGCGGAGGAGAGAGTGGAGAGGAGAGAAGGGGAGAGGGGAGGAGGAGAGGAGGGGGAGGGGAGAGGAGAGAGGAGAGGGGAGAGGAGAGAATTGAGAGGGAGGAGAGGAGAGAGGAGAGGAGGAGGAGGGGGAGGGGAGAGGAGAGGAGAGAAGGGGAGAGGAGAGGAGGAAAGGAGAAGAAAGGAGGACGGAGGGATGGAGGCAAGAGGAAAGGGGAGGAGAGGAGAGGGCAGAGGAGAGGCAGGAGGCTGGAGGGCAGATCTTTGAGGAGGTTGACAAGGAGCTTATGATCAAAGGCTGTGACTGATCGCATGCCGATTGGATGGATGCACACACACACACACACTGTGAATACATATTTATGTAGCATAATGTTCAAAAACCACACGTACCCTCACACACACTGTACAGATTGTGGTTTGTGGGGGAATCTGACGGATTAGCGCTGGCGCGTCATGTGAGCTCACGGCCGAGTGGAGCCTGAACGTATTGGGAACACGTAGCTCCTCGCGCTAACATCTGCTAGCGCTCATCTGAGCCACCGCTAGCCGAGTGCCCTGGCTCTCGCGGGGGGGGGGGGGGGGTGTTAGTGTGAGTGTGTGGGTTGTGTGGTCAGTGTATGTAGCGTTGTACATCAATATGTGTTTTTTAAAGTGTGTGTGTAAGTGTGTGCGCCGACTAGAATAGCTTCTGATTGTTACAACGACGGAGTCACGCCTTTTTCCCTGTTTCGTTACGTATCTACGAAGAGAAGTGGCCGGTCGACACGTTGTGTATTTGAAACCCTGTACAGAATTGTGACTATTGTTTACTGCTGCTGGCCGGCTTTAGGTTCACTGTTAAGGGCCAATTTTGTTTCTACAGAGTCATTATTTTTCTTCCAGCGAGATTGGTGGCAAAAGAAAACATTTCTGAAGCAAAACAAAGAAAAACCTCTTTTCTTGAGCTCGTCAGCCACCAGACTTTACATCAGTAACCGGAAGTCTAATTTGTGAGACTAGAGTGAAGTGGAGGAAGCACCCACCTTGGTGAGGTCAGGGTGTTGGTGAGTGTCAGGAGGAGGCGGCCATATTGTTGATGTCAAGATGTTGGGAAAGGAGAAGGCGGCCATATTGTTGAGGTCAGGGTGTTGGTAGAGGAGGAGGCGGCCATATTTTTGAGGTCAGGGTGTTGGGAGAGGAGGAGGCGGCCATATTGTTGAGGTCAGGGTGTTGGGAGAGGAGAAGGCGGCCATATTGTTGAGGTCAGGGTGTCGGGAGAGGAGAAGGCGGCCATGTTGTCCGGGGTCAGTCTGCGGGATCCTTCGACATCTTGGCGGTTTATTTTGGCTCTCCATTTCCAGATTAAAGTTTGTTTTGCTCCTAAATACTCGACTACTAAGCAAACGGCCGCAGTCCAAACGAGCGAACGCATCGGAAAGAACCTCGAACCAAGAGCAACAGTTAACGGCGAGAGAGAGAGAGAGAGAGAGAGAGAGAGAGAGAGAGAGGAAAGGAAAGGAAGAGTAATGGTCTGCATTTGGACAGCACTTCATAAGGCACTTTTCCTACCAGTGGCCACTGAAAACACTTTACAATTATTGCATAACAATCACCCATCTTCCAAGAGAGCGAGAAGGTAGGGGAGAAGGAAGAGAGAGAGATATTGATTGTCAGACTGACATCTGTCACTCACGTCATGAAATACAGCAGACAAAACATAACTGGTTTGCATGACAGTTCAGATGTCTGGTTCCCAGTATAACCAGGTATGGTTCCCAGTGTAACCAGGCATAGTTCCCAGTATAACCAGGCATGGTTCCCAGTATAACCCAGCATTGTTCCCAGTATAACCAGTGCATCCCTGCAGTGTTCAGCCCAGTCCGACAGTAGGTGTGCCAGTTCCTTGTGAGGTCAGCTCTGTGCCAGAGTCCGTATTTAATAGGACTGTCAAACAGGAAGGAGAGCGCGTTCCTCTAAACTCTTCCAGATGCTCAGCAGATTGGATTATGGGACTAGAGCGTGGAGCGCTCCCAGGTGACCCTGGCCTCTAACACTCCCCTCTCTGTACGACGCTCCAGGTCCACAACCACTGGCACCCGGAGTCTGTCCGTACAGCCCGGGCTCTTCATGGACATACACTCGCTCTCTGCTCTCATCCTCGCCTCCCAACTCCTCTCACCCTCTCTCTCCTCTCCCCTCTTTCCTCCGTTTGTCTCTCCTCTATCTCATCCCTCCTCCCCTCACCGTATCAATCAACTCTCCCTCTCTCTCCCACCCCTCTCTCCCTCCCCTCCTGTGGTGTACCATGCTTCTCTGCTTGACCTCCATCTCCACCTCCACCGCCTCCCCGCAGCAATCCACCCCTGGATGGGGTACTGTCAGCACCACTCTCCCCCCGCCGCCGCTCCCGGTCAGGGCAGCTGCGGTCGGCCAATTAACCGCCAGGCCAAAGAAAACTTCCTCTGCTCTGGAGACCTTGGAAGTGCTGGTTGCCATGGTTCCCGTTTGACAGCCCATAACCCCGGTGCCGTGGCGACACGGCCGTGTCACCGCCGGTCACATGGTCCAGGGCGCTGAGAGGAGGAGGAGCTTAGTTCATGGTCAGGGTCACAGCGGGGAACCAGATGGCATTATGGGTAATAGATCTCAACCTCATCAAGAAAAGACTGTTCACGTGAATTCTCCTCCACCTTTGACTAGGGTATACTCTACTACGACACTACCACTATACTTAGAATTAGATAGGAGATAAGACTTTCTAATTTATTATTAAAACCAAAGGTAATGAAGTGCAGCTTATCCTGTTGTCGTTCTGCTGTGTTGGAGCCGTGGTCTTCCTCCTGGTGATGCCCCAGGGAGGTGTAGCTCCTCTGTGTTCTCCTCTGATCGGATCAGGGCTCTCTGAGAGATAGCCTTCAGACACCCTCACTTCACATCACCATATCTCAGCAGTCATTAGGATCTGAACCATCGGTGAGTGTGTGCGTGTGTGTGTGTGTGTGTGTGTGTGTGTGTGTGTGTGTGTGTGTGTGTATCTGTATGTGTGAGTGTGTGTGTGTGTGTGTGTTAGTGTGTGTGTGTGCGCGCATGCCTGCATGCGAGTGCATGCACCTTGGTATGTGTGTCTGAACAGAACGCTCATCTGTTTCTAAAACATCTCACATGTGTACGACCTCGCCCCATCCTCCTCTCCCTCCCCCTCTTCCTCCTCCTCCTCTCCCTCCCCCTCTTCCTCCCCTCCTCTCCCTCCTCCTCCTCTCCCTCCCCCTCCTCTCCCTCTTCCTCCCCTCCTCTCCCTCCCCCTCCTCTCCCTCCCCCTCTTCCTCCTCCTCCTCTCCCTCCCCCTCCTCTCCCTCCCTCTCTCTCTCCCTCCCCCTCCTCTCCCTCCTCCTCCTCTCCCTCCTCTCCCTCTTCCTCCCCTCCTCTCCCTCCCCCTCCTCTCCCTCTTCCTCCTCCTCCTCCTCTCCCTTCCCCTCCTCTCCCTCACCCTGCTCCTCAACTCTCACCCGGTTGGCTCCAGGTGTTGACTAGACCTTCTGTTGCTGAGCTCTTTAAAACTCTGTTCCTCTGGACTCTGCCCAGCTGTCTCCATAAAGTGAAGAGGCTCGATCACCACAGGATAGAAGTCTGTTTGTTTGGTTTGTTTAATCCAAGGTGAACGAGTGCCATCAAAGCATTAGTAAGAAGCTCCACCAAGGACTGTCCTGTCGCCTGTCTAGAAGAGACAGGCGACAGGACCCCCAGCAGGTCTCAGAGGGGGGTGTCTCTCTCTCGCTCTCTCTCTCTCTCTCTCTCTCTCTCTCTCTCTCTCTCAGTGTGAGTGGGTAGGTTTTCACAGCTGCAGCTGTGAGACCGCATGAAGGTAGCGTTTGTTCGCTACATGGGAAGTTCAAACATCCGTTGTGGCAGCAGCGGCCATGTTGGGGCCGGCTCCTGTTTGCTGGTGCTCGGAGCGGGAACACCCTGACCCGTGTTCACCCACTCGTCCTGTTTCTCCCCGCCCGGGTTGAAGGCCTGGAAATACTGGCAGGAAACCCCCCCGCCCTAGAGGCCTTGATGCAGGCATTAAACACTCTGATACCTTGTTGGACACAGGGAGCACCAACGCAGCGTGTGACTGTACCTGCTGGTACTTCAAACACATGATCTTGTTGGGGAATGTGTGAACGTGGAATGTGTTTTCCCATGGTGTGTTTTTAAAGAGCCGACGTTCCTCAGGTGGTTGCTCTGGTTCTGGGAAGGCGGTCCGGGGGTCAGGGGTCATAGATAGCCTCCCTTTTGAGAGCCCTCTCGGTTATAACTGGTTGCAATGGCCGCATAACCAGACAAGACCAATTCAAGAACTAAATGTAAACCCCTTTTAATGTAAACACAATGTCAATGTGATGTAAAAGCAATGTAAAGATAATGTAAACGTAATGTAAAAATAACTTAAACGTCAACAAAGTTGACGTTTAAGTTGAGTAAACAACGTCATCGTCACGTAAACTAGTGTAAATGCAGTCTTAACAGAATGTGAAAAGAATGTAAACAGAATTTAAACCTGGTGTAAACATAGTTCAAACGTAATGTTAGCAGAATGTAAACCTGGTGTACCTGTAGTGTAAAACTGGTCTAAACATAATGTAAACCTGGTGTACCCGTAGTGACAACCTGGTTTAAACATAATGTAAACCTGGTGTACCCGTAGTGGAAACCTAGTGTGAACATAATGTATACCCGGTGTAAACCTACTGTACACGCAGTGTAAACCTAATGTAAACCCTGTGTCCCCGCCCCGTGCGTCTCCAGGTTAACAACAACGGACTGGTGTCCTTCCTGCGGGAGGTGTCCCAGTTCACCCCGGTGGCGTTCCCCATCGCGGGGGACCGCCGCGTGGTGGCGCCCTTCTGGGCCGACGTGGACAACCGGCGGGCGGGGGAGGTGTTCTACCGCGAGAGCCTGGACCAGGGCACCCTGCAGCGGGCCACCGCCGACGTCAGGACCTACTACTCCGAGTTCCCCAACTTCAGCGCCACCTGGGTGCTGGTGTCCACCTGGCACCGTGTCACCTTCTTCGGAGGGAGCGCTGTCACTCCGGTAGGTCACACGCATGCATGCACACACGTACACACACACGCACGCACGCACACTCACTCACTCACGTACAACAAGTACATTTGTCAGATGAAAACGACACAATATATCTCTGTCGGTACAGTAAGTATGTTTATAGAACCACGTGCCAAGCACTAACAATCACTAGGTGAATCCGTTCCCCGTACACAACAAAGACAGCTAGGATAAGATGTCTACAGTACTTATGGTGATATGACTTATTTACAAATAAACACAGACCAACTCAACACTTCAGGTCCTCTCTCACCACCTCCTTCAGCTGTTAGCTCACAGAGATCTTGTCCAAACCCTGGTCCACAGTCAGATCACACGATTGGATCACAAAGCCTCTCCTCCAGGCTCTCTGAGACCATGGATGATGTTAAGTCCAGGTTGTCCTTGTGGATGTTCTTCTCCAGGTAAACACCTTCCAGGTGGTCCTGATCACAGACGGAGATCTGTCCTTCACCATCTTCCAGTACAACAACATCACCTGGACCACCGGCATGCACGCCAGCAGCGGGGGGGACGCCGCCGGCCTGGGGGGCATCGCCGCACAGGTAACATCACCTGGCTGCTAACCAATCACAGACCGCCTCACCTGGCTACTAACCTATCACAGGTAACATCACTTGGCTGCTAACCAATCACAGACAGCCTCACCTGGCTACTAACCTATCACAGGTAACATCACCTGGCTGCTAACCAATCACAGACAGCCTCACCTGGCTACTAACCTATCACAGGTAACATCACCTGGCTACTAGCCAATCACAAGTAACCTGATGCGGCTAATATCAATCCTAGGTCACATATGGCTACTAACTAGAATTATTGGCTTGATTCTTCCAGAGGGTATTTAGCGTGAGGGCTCCCTCGTCAAATGTAAACAACGGCAATATGGCCCCCATCTTCAATGTAGGTCGACCAGTATGGCGCTTACTTTAGAAAATGTCTTCATAAAGACCAAAGTGATGTATTGCTGTTGTTTACATACCTAGCAGGCGCATTTAGGAAAATACCCGTAGGCAGAATCGGCACATCAAAGAGTCTTAGATAATGATATTGGTAACAGATGTTTTAGTGGAGTAAGGAGAGACGGTTATGTATGAACGGTTTGATCCTTCAACCTTTAAGCTCTTACACTATGCTGAGTAAATTGAAAATGGTGATGTTCTGTAAAGTTTGGTGTTGTTCTGTAAAGTTTGTTGATGCTCTGTAAATGTTGGTGTTGTTCTGTAAAGTTTGATGTTGTTCTGTAAAGTTTGTTGATGCTCTGTAAAGTTTGGTGTTGTTCTGTTAAGTTTGGTGAAGTTCTGTAAAGTTTGTTGATGCTCTGTAAAGTTTGGTGTTGTTCTGTTAAGTTTGGTGAAGTTCTGTAAAGTTTGTTGATGCTCTGTAAAGTTTGGTGTTGTTCTGTAAAGTCTGGTGATGTTCTGTAAAGTTTGCTGGTGTTTAGAGATGTTTAGTGATGTTTTGTGGTGTTTCGTGCTGGCTGATGCTGTCTGTGTCCCCAGGCAGGTTTCAACGCCGGCGACGGGAAGCGGTACTTCAACATCCCGGGCTCGCGGACCCCAGACGTGGCGGGTGTGGAGGGGACCACCAACGTGGGGCACCCCGGGAGATGGGTGTTCCGGATCGACGACGCCGAGGTGGAAGTGGGCGGCTGCAACGACTCTGGTTATAAAGATAAATCAATAACAATAAATCCATGTGAAGATCTACCTGTACTGTGTGGTCCGTTTGCCAGAGTTGACCGACATTGGGGTGGCCTGATGAACATTCGGTTGATTGCTGACTTTTAAGCTGTAGACTTGATGATACATTTTTTTGTAAAAAACTGTTGGAAAGGTCTGGAAAAGGTCCTGTATATAGGAACACTCCTTAGTCACAAGCAAACTACTACAAATCACTTAGTACGGCACAATGCACATACCTTGTCAATAAGGTTTCAATTATGTGCACAAATGTACCTCATTTGAACAAAAATGTAAATGCACGAAAATGGAAGAAGTTAGGGGTCCACAACATTTTCAAACTTAAAAATGGGGTCCCCAAAAAAGGTTGGAAAAAAACACATTGGACACAAGCAAAAGTGAAAGTAAAAGTGAAACTGAAAGTGACCCTGGTTTCCCTGTCTTCCCACAGCCTCCGTGTGTCAGCACCTGCGGCCGTGCCTGAACGGAGGCCGCTGCATCGACGACTGCATCAAGGGGAACCCCTCCTTCACCTGCTCCTGCCTTGCGGGCTTCACCGGCCGGCACTGCCAGATCGGTGAGGAGGAGGAGAGCCCTGGGTCCCACTCCAATACCTGATGTTTAACATATTAAGATAAAGTTCAGACATTGAAGGAATAATTTAATCCACAGTGTACAAATTCAGTCATGAGGGAGCAGGCAGGGGTCTGAGGATTAGATGTTGGTTAGGTCTTGGTCAGAGGTTGTTTAGTGAACCTTGTGATTGGGAGTTGAAATAGCCACTCTGCTATCCTGGCTTCTCTTAGTGAAAGTTCATGATGAGGTGTTTGGATCTGACCTCACGTTGGTTAACGAAATAGTAGCAAGATAGACCGAAGAAGCGCTTTTGTTATTGAAAGTGAATCAGTAATAACCCTGATGCCCTTTACAATCAACGCCTCACACCCATACTTAACATTGCAATGGGAACAATAGGAATGGACGTAGCTAATGGTGTGCTGCTCAGGGATCAAACCAACAACCGTCCAGTTGATAGATGATCCTCCTCGTGTTCCTCTTCCTCTTCCTCTGATAACCCATCCGGTTCCTCTCCGGTTTCTCTGTAATCCTGAATTAATGAACCCCGTCCTATCTCAACTAACCCTTCGCCCGAGGCCTCCAGGCTGTGCGCTGACTCCGTTCCTCTCCTCCAGACGTGGACGAGTGCTCCTCTGGGCCCTGCCAGAACGGGGGCACCTGCCTGGACCGCGTCAACGGGGTTTCCTGCACCTGCCCCCAGGGGTTCAGCGGCCCGCTCTGTGAGACAGGTAGCTGCGGGGAGACCCCCTCCTTCACCTCAATCACCTTCATCACCACAACCAATCAACACAGTTTAGACCAATCACCAGAACCAATCAGCACCGTTTACACCCGAGCTCCCAAACAGTTAAACTGTTTGTACTGCAGCTATGAAGGAACTTTGTTTTCCTGACTCCTCTGGAATTTCTGAGGCCTACTCCAATTTAGATTGGCTGCCATGATTGTTCACTTTGGATGAAAACTTATATACGTGTGTGTGTGTGTGTGTGTGCGCGTGCGTATGTGTTTGTTTGTGTGTGTGTGTCTGTGTGTGTGTCTGTGTGTTGCAGACGTGGACGAATGCGGGGACACACCGTGCCGTAACGGGGGTGTGTGCGTCCAGGGCGTCGGCTCCTTCAGCTGCACGTGCACGCCAGGCTTCACGGGCACGCTGTGTGAGACAGGTGAGCCGGGGTCACAGAGGTCGCGCCGGGGTCACTGGGGTCGCGGGTGGGAAGGGCGGGATTTCTACCGGTTTCAAGATCGAAACTTATGACCTTAAGACCACATCCTCCACGCCATGCCCGTCGCTTTTGAAAAAACCTTTCTCAAGTTCATCCATGCTGAAATTGATTGCTGTGTTTTCGTAACCTGAGAACGAGTCCTTTATATCAGCATTGGGAGGGGGTCCTTTTTGACGGAGGGCGCCATGTTTCTACGGTAGCCCAGAACGGACATTCAGCCTCAGATTCATGTTTTTAATATTTTATAACAATCCCTATTTCTTTTGTAAATTGTGACTGATGGTTTGACAGACTTAATGACTCAATGCAATTTCTAGCTCTATACACACTGTGCCTCTAAACTGCTCACAGGTGTCTGGATAATGTCACACTCATACGTCACGTCAAATAAGGTTTTCCCGTCCATCCAGCGACGCCGGACACTCATATTGATCCTCTTCGGAGGGCCTCTTCTGGAATGTCTGCTTCCGGTGGTTAGGAATTCATTTTTAGTGAAGACAGAAAAGGGCAAATCTATGAGTTTGGCAACAGATCTGCATCAGTGTAGACGTATCCTCCTCTCTGCAGCAGAGGGTCGTAACCTTCTTAGTTCCACTCTGGACAGATGAGAGGTAATCCCCGCAGGGCTGTGACCTGAACATCAGCACGGTTCTGTCACAGAAGACCCAGCGTAATGAGAAGGTATCGCTACGGAAACTAAACGCAGAGATCATGTCCTGCCGAATCACCAAAGACGTTTCATTTATGTTTGGTTTGTTGATGAAACGCAAACCTTTTGGGGAATTTAATTATGGGGCTCCTGTCGGGTTCAGGGTGCTGTTATTCTACAAGGGCCGCCGGATTACATTTTAATAACAGACACCTGGTTCTGTGAAACCGGGCCGGCCCGGGGGAAGTGCAGCCGCTAATCCAGCTCAGTGTCTCCTAACCCCATCACACACTCATTCACACATGCACACACTCAGACACACACACAGTCACTATCACACAAAGAGTCAGACACACTCAAACACACTCAGACACACACACACACCTACACATAGACACACACACACACACTCAGACACACACACACACGCACACACAGTCACTGTCACACACAGACTCAGACACACTCTAACACACTCAGAAACATACACACACACACATACACAGACACACACACACCAAGGTTTGCTCTCCCTGGGCTGGAGGCTCCATGGTCTGAACCCAAAGCTTCGGGCCCTCTGAGGTTCTGAGCGTGCCCTGACTCTGTCTCCATGGCGTCCGGCTGCAGATGTGGACGAGTGCGCGTCGCAGCCGTGTCTGAACGGAGGGGAGTGCCTGGACCGGGTGGCGGCCTTCGCCTGCGTCTGCCCCCTGCTCTTCACCGGGCACCGCTGTGAGACAGGTGACCTCTAACCTTCCGTCAGGAACCACACGCTCAGCCGACACACACCGGTACTGCCGGGTCGTTCAGCGCCCGCCCCTGTCCACTCAGACACAGGGTCAGGAGGAGGTCTCTGAGGGGCAGGGAGCAGAGCCCAGGGCGATGGGCACATTGGGGTTTGAACCAACAGCCTTTCAGCTGGGGTTCCAACGCAAACGGAGGTTGAGGAAACACAGTGTTAAAGTACAGAAAGGGCAAATGTGAAAGAAAAACATACGGGTCATTTGTACCGTATCCCTTCTAAGGAGAGAGATGTGAATGGGATATTATTGAGGACATTACTGTTGAGGAAAACCACATCGGATCTGTTCTCAGAAACCCTGCATTTCCCTCTCGGTTCAGCCCGGTGATAAAACGTTGTCTTCACCGAGGCAGGAACGCTAGGAATGCTGACCGGTGGCTCCGAGAGAGAGGGAGGATCGGGGGAACAAAGCCCGAAAAGTGTTGAGCTCGACGCGTTTTATTGGCCTTTTACGACATCCTATTTCCTTAGCGGCGCCGCGAGTGGCAGTGTGAAACCACACGATAGCTTCCGCCGCGCGCGGCCAACTCAAACAGGATGCGCCGCGGGATTCACTCCATTTGGAGAGACGGTTTGAGGATTCCAAAGCCAGAGGACTGGGCTAGAGGACCCAGCGGTGGTGTCAGCGCTGTGATTGGTCGGAGGGTTGTCAGAGCCCGCCCACTCTGTATAGCGTTAGAAGGGGAAAAGTCAGTTCAGGTAATAAAGTCAAAAGAAAAAAGGTTTTATAGTGCTCTTTTCTGATTCAAATCGTTGTTAACACTTTATAATAAGGAGTACGTTCAAGAGACATTAATTAACATTAGTTAATGCAACAGTAAATAACCATTGATTAACAGTTTATTAAGAGTTAACTGACGGTCTATAACCATAACTTGTAAAGGGTGTACCTTTATTATGAAGTGGCTCCAAATGCTTCTCAGTGGTCGTCCCCTGAAGGAAGCCTCTCTCTCCGCAGCTAAGATGGAGGCCTGAGATGTGGCCCTCTAAATGACTCTTCCTCTCCCTCCTCAGAGATCCTCGTCGACCAGGTCAACTCAACACAGGCTGACAATCAAACAGGTACGGCGGGCTGTTGGTTCTCGTACACGAGGCTCATGGGGTCAGAAGGGGAATTATATAGACTCTGTCTTGGTCTGTGGGTTGGTCTTGGTCAGTGCTGAGCAGAGGTGGCTCGGGGAAACATGTCCGTGTGTTTGGGGGTCGGTCCATGTTCCAGTTAGTTCCGGTCCTGACCTGCCTGTTCCTCCCTCCGGTTCCCCCCCCTCCAGAGGCGTGTGCCGGAGAAGATTGTGGGAAGCGTCAGACCTGTGATCAGACCCGTCAGGGAGCGGTCAATTGCAGCTGCAGCCCGGGCTTCTACGGAGACAGCTGTGAAGGTACGCCCCCCCCCGGCCTGTTCCCCCCTCCCCCGGTCCTGTACGGCCCCTCAGGTGGTGTGAGGGGGCGTGGCCAGGGGGAGAGCATCACCCCCCCCCCCCTATAGTACCTAACCCTCTTTTGTAGATGCGTGTGTAACAGTGTGTGTATAAGATGTGTGTCTGTGTGACACTGTGTGTAACAGTGTGTGTATAGAGGTGTGTGTTACAGTGTGTGCAGCAGTGTGTGTGTGTGTGTGTGGAGGATCAGGGAGCGTGTCTCTGACCCCCAGCTGTGTGCGGTGCTATGTGGTGGTAATCACCGCCACACCCTCGCCTGCTGTGGCACCAGGTCCAGGCCGTGAAGAACTCTTAACCAGTGGCTAGTCGGCGGTTAACGGGCGGTTAACGAGCGGTTAACGAGCCCTCCACCCAGAGGAAGCGCCCGTCTAGACTCTGAAGGCCGTCTTTACGAGTGGATGCGGGCGATCGGTATGCAGGTTGTTCCTTCAGAAAGAGAGAGAGAGAGAGAGACAGAGAGAGAGAGACAGAGAGAGGGAGAGCGAGAGAGAGAGACAGAGAGAGAGAGAGAGAAAGAGAGGGGGAGAGAGAGAGAGAGGGAGGGAGAGAGACAGAGAGAGTGAGGGAGGGAGAGAGAGAGAGAGAGAGAGAGAGAGAGAGAGGGAGAGAGAGAGAGAGAGGGAGAGAGAGGTTGCAGGAGCGATCAGCCACACTCTGCCCTGGCCGTCAGCCACACCGCTGTGCTCCTCTCAGCTGCTCCAGCGCGGCCGCAGGGAAATATGTCCATCAGGGCCAAACCAGGACCCACCTGCCACTGCTCATGAGCTCCAGGCGGTGGTACGCCATTCAGGCCTTTAGCAGACGCCTTCATCCAGAGAGAGAGATGAGGAGAGAGAGAGAGAGGGATGAGAGAGAGAGAGAGGGATGAGAGAGAGAGAGGGAGAGAGGGATGAGAGAGAGAGAGAGAGAGGGGGGGGGGGGGGAGAGAGGGATGAGAGAGAGAGAGAGAGGGATGAGAGAGAGAGAGAGAGAGGAGAGAGAGAGAGAGGGATGAAGAGAGAGATAGAGGCATAGACAGATCTCCCCGATCTCGTTGGATCTGTTTCCCTGGCCCTGCTCTCTGAGCTCTAGTAACCATCAGGGTTCACGGAGACGCTCCTAAATCTCCCAAATTCCTTCCTGCCGGCTCACTTGGACCAGCCAGTGGAAAAAGGAGTCGGGGTCTCCCGGGAGGAGACACAGGGGCCGCCTAATCAGGGGCCCCCGGATCAAAGGCCCCGCGCTGCGCAGGTGGCCAATGAAAGCGCCTGTCGCAGATTAACCCTCCATTAACCGGCCCCGGGGTCATGTGTTTGGATCCCCAAACGGGCTCCATATCATCCCAAAAATAATAGCATCCTCCTCCGCGCCGCGGGCCCCGGGGACTTCAAAGAGGAGTCATTTAGCAGCGCTACGCCGCCGCCGCCGTTAGCTTTGATCCACCGCCGCAATTAGAAAGCAACCGGGAAATACAAACATTCTCCGGGATGGAGAGCGGGCGGATCCGGAATGTGCTGAGAGTCAGGAAATTAAGTGTGATCGAGAGCGGATGTAGCGCGCGAGCTAGGAGCTCTCTGAAGTAGGATCTGCCGAGAGCCAGCGGACCTAGCATGTGCTAAGAGCTAGCTGATGAAGCATGTGCTAAGAGCTAGCTGACAAAGTATGTGCTAGGAACTAGTTGATAGCGGAGATAGCATGAGATATAAGCTAGCGGATGTAGCGCTTAGAGCTAGCTGATGTTGTGTACAATAAGAGCTAGCTGATGTATCATGTGCTGAGAGCTAGCGGATGTAGCGCTTAGAGCTAGCGGATGGGTTACGGGACGTGGGAGGACAGGGCTTACAGTAAATCACAGGAAGGAGCCAATAAGGAATCAACAACACATGAGTGGGTTATTTCATCACAGCCTTGTTAGCCTTTAGTGTCGTGAAGTTCTGCTCTGGGCCTGTTTGTTGTGTGTCTTACATTTCCTTTCTCCCTCTTTCTGGCATGGAAAATAAACACTCATACTGCCAAAGCAGTTGCTCTCTCTCACACACGCATGCAAACGCTCGCAAGCACACACGCACGCACGCGCACAGACACACGTGCACGCATGCACGCAAACACACACACGCACACACACAAAGATGAAAAACATATCTGGTAAAGTTCTGTGAAAGTCACAGATCACATAAGATATGAAATACTTTTTATGTGCAACACCCAACCATTACACATGTGATAATGATGAGAGGATGAGGGGATGATGATGGTGATGATGATGATGATGATGATGACGATGACGATGATGACCTTGTGTTTCAGAGGAGTGTCTGTGTCAGAACGGAGGCGTCTGTGTGGACCTCAACGGGACGTGTGAATGCTCTTCAGGGTTCACTGGACTTTACTGTCAGTTTGGTGGGTCCGCTCTTCCCCTAGCCTAGCATGTAGCATCTCTCTCTCTCTCTGTCCCCCCCCCCCTCTCTCGCTCTCTCTCTCTCTCTCTCTGTCCCCCCCTCTCTCTCTTTCTCTCGTTCTCTCTCTGTCTCTCTATCTCTCTCTCTCTCTCTCTCTCGTTCTCTCTCTGTCTCTCTATCTCTCGCTCTGTCCCCCTCTCTCTCTCTGTCCTTCGCCCTCTCTCTCTCTCTCTCTTGCTCTCTCTCTCTCTGTCCCCCCCTCTCTCTCTCTGTCCCCCCCCTCTCTCTCTCTGTCCCCCTCTCTCTCTCTGTCCCCCCCCCTCTCTCTCTCTCTCTCTCCCTCTCCCTCTCCCCCCTCTCTCTCTGCCCCCCCCTCTCTCTCTCTCCCTCTCCCCCCCTCTCTCCCTCTCTCCCCCCCTCTTTCTCCCCTCCTCCCCTCCCCCCCCTCTCTCCTCCCCCCCTTTCTCTCTCTCCCTCTCCCCCCTCTCTCCCCCCCCTCTCTCCCTCTCTCCCCCCCTCTTTCTCCCCTCCTACCCTCCCCCCCTCTCTCCTCCCCCCCTTTCTCTCTCTCCCTCTCTCCCCCCCCCCCCTCTTTCTCCCCTCCTCCCCTCCCCCCCCCCCCCCTCTCTCCCCGCCCTCCCCCCTCTCACCCTGTGTGTCCTGCGTTCCCCAGAGGTGACCAAGACTCCCTGCAGTAACAACCGGCCGTGCCCCGACGGGGGTCCGTGTCTGGAGTACGGGGGGGCGTACCTCTGCACCTGTCAGACCAGCGGGGGTGAGCTGGACCCGAAGGACATCTACTCCTATGGTAAGACCCAGAAACACCCCCCAGCCCCGGGGACCCCTCCGGCACACGCAGGGTACCCGCTGGAGGAGGTACTACTACATTCAGGGCGTTCAGCAGGCGCTTTTACACAAAGCGATTTACAGTAAGTCCATTCGTCAGAAGAAGGAGAAACAACAATATATCTCTGTCAGTACAGCGAGGACGTTTATAGAACCAAGTGCCGAGCACTAACCATCACTAGGTTAACCCATTCCCCGTACACCACAAGGATAGCTAGGGTAAGACAATGCTAAGTACTTTTTTTAATCGCCAGGACGTACGACATACAATAAGTGCGTAAGAGGGGTGAGGGGGTCTGACCTCCTACCTTAACCATCCCATAAGGGTCTTGGCCCTCATGCTAACTGCAGGAAACAAACGTTATTGCTTAAATAGGACTGATGTCATTGTTTGAATCATCGAAACTTTGTTCTGCTTCTTGGCCGCAAGAGCGGCTTGTTTATTTCCAGAACAGTTTCTGGAAACTTGAGCGTAACGATGAATGATTCTTATTTTAACTGAGTTAAGACCCGGAGTCGTCCAGTAGTTTTGCCGAGTTGCGTAACATTGAGGCGCCGTTTGTTTGTAGCGGTGTCACGGCCTCTTCCCATTGGCCATCCAATGGGACACAGTCAAGTGTCGCTGTGTGTTCTTCAGTACAGCCCCGCTCCGTCTGCGACTCCTCCCCCTGTATGAACGGAGGCTACTGCTACGAGCGCCACGGCGGCTACTCCTGCGACTGCAAGCACGGCTACTTGGGGAAGCACTGCGAGAAAGGTACGACGCCGAGCTAACGTTCAGGGTACGCCGTGTCGATGGGCGCACTCTGGTGATCGACGCGGATGCGGTCAGGTGTGCACCGACACGTGCACGGAGAATTTGTCTAAACCATGAAAAGTTGTGTTATTAATTATTTCTTTGGTTAGATGTTGATCTGGGTAGACGGTCGTCGGGTTAGGTTCTGTTATGCATCGGTCAGGTTAGGTGTGACGATGGTGATGGTGTTAACACCTGGCTCTCTGCTGGTGCCCCCCCCCCCCCCCCCCCCCCCCCAGTCCGGATAAACACCTGCGCCTCGGGCCCCTGTCGGAACGGAGGGTCCTGCAAGGAGGAGGCGGGCAGCTACCACTGCGTGTGTCCCTACCGTTTCACCGGGAGGCACTGTGAAGTGGGTAGGTACCCCATCACCACCCCCGGCTGGGTGTCAGCCGGTAAACGAGGTGTGTTAGACCCAAGGAGAGGTTCTCTGGGTGTACATCTGAGTCTCCTGCTGTTGATGTGACCCTTCCCTGGGATCTCAATCAGACCTGACGCAGTTCTGATCTCCGGCCTCCACGGGGGCTCATTTAGAACATGGGGGGGCCGTAGAGGTGGTCCTGGTGTAGAGGTCAGGACCTGGTCCCCCCCTGCCCCCCTCACGCTCTGGGTTCTGGTCCCCAGGTAAACCGGACCCGTGTGCGTCCAGCCCGTGTCTGAACGGCGGGACGTGTTTCCACTACATCGGCAAGTACAAGTGTGAGTGCACCGACGCCTTCGGAGGACGCCACTGTGAGGCCGGCATGACCCGGCCGCCCGGCCCCAACGCAGGTTAGGACCCCTACCTCTATGCTCACTATCTACTCTGTGCCCCACTATCTACTCTGTACCCCACTATCTACTCTGTACCTCACTATCTACTCTGTACCCCACTATCTACTCTGTACCTCACTATCTACTCTTTACCCCACTATCTACTCTGTACCTCACTATCTACTCTGTTCCCCACTGTCTACTCTGTACCTCACTATCTACTCTTTACCCCACTATCTACTCTGTGCCCCACTATCTACTCTGTACCCCACTATCTACTCTGTACCTCACTATCTACTCTGTACCCCACTATCTACTCTGTACCTCACTATCTACTCTTTACCCCACTATCTACTCTGTACCTCACTATCTACTCTGTTCCCCACTGTCTACTCTGTACCTCACTATCTACTCTTTACCCCACTATCTACTCTGTACCTCACTATCTACTCTGTTCCCCACTGTCTACTCTGTACCTCACTATCTACTCTTTACCCCACTATCTACTCTGTACCTCACTATCTACTCTTTACCCCACTATCTACTCTGTTCCCCACTATCTACTCTGTACCTCACTATCTACTCTGTTCCCCACTATCTACTCTGTACCTCACTATCTACTCTGTTCCCCACTATCTACTCTGTACCTCACTATCTACTCTTTACCCCACTATCTACTCTGTACCCCACTATCTACTCTGTACCTCTTTATCTACAATGTACCTCACTATCTAATCTGTACGTCTTTATCTTCTCTGTTCTTCACTATCTACAATGTACCTCATTCTTCTTTAGTTAATCAGGTCAGGACCCTTACCTCCACTCATAACCTCACCTCTACTCTGTACCTCATTACCTACCCCGTACCTCTTTATTCAGTAGTTGGGCGGATCAGGACTCTTTCCTCTACTCATTATCCGTCTGTACCTCTTTATTCACTAGTTATTCAGCAGACTCTTGCCTTATTCCCAAGTTAATCAGATCAATGTCATTAAAGAGCAGGTAGGTAGGGTTCAGGGGTCTCCTAGCTGTAGGATAGGTGTGTACGTGCATATACGTCCTCCTGACCCCGAGGTGTTCCGGTGTGTTCCAGGGCCGGGCTGCGGTCCGCCCCCCCAGGTGGTCCACGCCGAGGTGCAGTTCTCGTCCACGGCGCCGGGCGCGGTGGCGCAGTACGTGTGCCGGCCCGGCTTCACCGCTGTGCCCCGGACCACGCGCACCCTCTGCGGGGTCAGCGGCACCTGGAGCCTTCCCCCCGCCTGCCAGGGTACGGCTGGACCGCTGGGCTCCCAGGATGCATCACTCTCCCCCAGACACCAGCGTTAACTGAACCAAACCATTCCCACGATGCATCACTCTCCCCTGACCCCGACATTAACCGCACCGAGCTATACCGATGATGCATCACTTACCTCTGACTGCGCAATAACCACACCGGACAATTCCCATTATGCATCACTCCCGCCCAGACCCCGACAATAACCAAACCGAACCATTCCCATGATGCATCACTCTGCCCTAGTCCGCAACCTTAACCGCAACGAAGCATTTCCTGAACTTGACCAGTGCAAAACACCTACCCTTAAATATGTGAAAATGGGAGAATATCTTAACTTAACTAGTCATATTTGGATAACCACAATCACCGAATGAGTTCCACTCCGACACAGCGGAGGTGTCTTTAAGGGGTTAACAAATTACTCTCGTGGTCCTGACTGTGAACCAGTTGGTTCACACGACGAAACAACCTTAAACTCAGTGTTGTTCCTCTTCATGCGGGAGAACGTCACCCCCTGGTGGCCGTTAACGCTCCGCTCTACACATCGTGCTGATAAATGGTCGTCTGTGGTCCGACAGCTGATCTGAGCTGCTTGTGTTTGTCGCCCTCTAGTGGAGAACCCGTGTGTACTGCAGCCCTGTGGGAACCGCGGCGCCTGCAGGAGCGACCAGCAGGGGAACTACGTCTGCACCTGCAGGGTCGGACACACGGGCAAGGACTGTGACAAAGGTCAGAGGAAAATAACAATGCACATAACAATTCAATAACAATAACATTTTATAAGAATACAAATCTCTGCCCCTTATTCTATGTCATTTAAAGTAGTGAGAAGAATAAAATAATGTATTAGAATGAACAATTATAAGTAAGCTTGAAGTACGCCTATCGTGTCAAAGGTTTGGGCCACTATGGGGACTGTAGGTTGAAGCTTAAGGTGGTGTACTGTAGTTGAAGTTAATGTTTTGGGTGGTGTAGAGTGTCTATAGGTCTTAGGTTAAGGAGGTGTACACTCAAAGGTCCTTCGGTCTCAGCTCTCCCCTCTCTCCCCAGACCTGCTGCCTCCGTCTGGGCTCCACCTGTTGTAGTTTATGTTTAGGTGGTGCAGTGTAGTTTATGTTTAGGTGGTGCAGTGTAGTTTATGTTTAGGTGGTGCAGTGTAGTTTATGTTTAGGTGGTGCAGTGTAGTTTATGTTTAGGTGGTGCAGTGTAGTTTATGTTTAGGTGGTGCATTGTAGTTTATGTTTAGGTGATGCAGTGTAGTTTATGTTTAGGTAGTGCGTTGTAGTTTATGTTTAGGTGATGCAGTGTAGTTTATGTTTAGGTGGTGCATTGTAGTTTATGTTTAGGTGGTGCAGTGTAGTTTATGTTTAGGTGGTGCAGTGTAGTTTATGTTTAGGTGGTGCATTGTAGTTTATGTTTAGGTGGTGCAGTGTAGTTTATGTTTAGGTGGTGCAGTGTAGTTTATGTTTAGGTGGTGCAGTGTAGTTTATGTTTAGGTGGTGCAGTGTAGTTTATGTTTAGGTGGTGCATTGTAGTTTATGTTTAGGTGGTGCAGTGTAGTTTATGTTTAGGTGGTGCATTGTAGTTTATGTTTAGGTGGTGCATTGTAGTTTATGTTTAGGTGGTGCATTGTAGTTTATGTTTAGTTGGTGCAGTGTAGTTTATGTTTAGGTGGTGCATTGTAGTTTATGTTTAGGTGGTGCATTGTAGTTTATGTTTAGGTAGTGCGTTGTAGTTTATGTTTAGGTGATGCAGTGTAGTTTATGTTTAGGTAGTGCGTTGTAGTTTATGTTTAGGTGGTGCATTGTAGTTTATGTTTAGGTGGTGCATTGTAGTTTATGTTTAGGTAGTGCGTTGTAGTTTATGTTTAGGTGATGCAGTGTAGTTTATGTTTAGGTGGTGCATTGTAGTTTATGTTTAGGTGGTGCAGTGTAGTTTATGTTTAGGTGGTGCATTGTAGTTTATGTTTAGGTGGTGCATTGTAGTTTATGTTTAGGTAGTGCGTTGTAGTTTATGTTTAGGTGATGCAGTGTAGTTTATGTTTAGGTAGTGCGTTGTAGTTTATGTTTAGGTGGTGCATTGTAGTTTATGTTTAGGTGGTGCATTGTAGTTTATGTTTAGGTGGTGCAGTGTCTCTGGTTCTCAGCTCCCCTCTCCCCCAGACCTGCTGCCTCCGTCGGGCCTCCACGTGTTGCGGGTGGAGGAGGGCGAGCTGGAGATCCGCTGGGACCAGCCCGACCCCTCCCCCGTCCCGGTCACGGGCTTCGCCATCACCTACGCCCCGCTGGCGGCGGGCGCGGGCGGTGCCGGGCGGGGGGGCCGGCAGACGGACTTCCTGGACCGGCAGCAGAGCAGCCACCTGCTGCAGGGCCTCACCCCCGGGGAGCTCTACAACATCTCCACCTTCTCCATCAAACGCAACGCCAACAGCAACGACATCAGCCAGCCCGCCGTCGCTCTCATACGCACCCGTGAGTCCGCAGCCAGGCTGGGGGTGGGCCAGGCTGGGGTCAGGCCAGGGTGGGGGTGGGCCAGGCTGGGGGTGGGCCAGGCTGGGGGTGGGCCAGGCTGGGGGTGGGCCAGGCTGGGGTCAGGCCAGGGTGGGGTTGGGCCAGGGTGGAGGAGAGAGGGGGGTGGGAGGTGACAGTGATAGTTTGGGAATCAAACCATGTTTTATACCTAGATATGCCTTAGCTATGTTCACCTTTAGGTGTGTTGTGATGATGTAACTTTGATTCCTGCCTCGTCATTAGAATTCCATGGTACAGAATGAGCTGACATGTTAGTAACATCTGATACTAAAGACGAGCTGCAGGACGTTCAGTGTTAAATGTGGTAAAAATATATGGGAGTGAAAGGTTTGGCTGTCATATATGGATGGGGGATAGATGAATGACAGATTGAGGAATGAGTGTTAAACTGTGACAGATGTTAAGCTGTGACAGATGTTAAGCTGTGACAGATGTTAAGCTGTGGCAGATGTTAACCTATGACAGATGTTAAACTGTGGCAGATGTTAACCTGTGACCGATGTTAAACTGACAGATGTTAAGCTGTGACAGATGTTAAGCTGTGACAGATGTTAAGCTGTGACAGATGTTAAACTGTGGCTGATGTTAAACTGTGACAGATGTTAACCTGTGACCGATGTTAAACTGACAGATGTTAAGCTGTGACAGATGTTAAGCTGTGGCAGATGTTAACCTGTGACCGATGTTAAACTGACAGATGTTAAGCTGTGACAGATGTTAAGCTGTGGCAGCTGAATGATCGATGGATGAGTGAGTGAAGAGTTGTTCTTCGTGAGATGGATGTATAAGTGGAGGGTTCATGTCTCCACCGGCTGTGTGCTGCAGGTCCGCGTGCGGTGGAGCAGCTGGCGGTGGTGAACGTCTCGTCCACCGCGGTGTGGCTGAGCTGGCTGGTGCAGGCGTCCCGCCACGCTGCCACCACCCAGCTCCACCTCTCTCTGCTGCCCGCCGGCGGAGGCAGCGCCCGCACCGCCCTGCTCAACGGCAGCGCCACCCAGTTCAGCTTCAGGTCCGCGGCCCGCTGGGACCGTCGTGGGGCCGCTCGGTTATGGGAAAAATCATGTTCACGATTATTTTGGTCAATATTGAAATCACAATTATTCAAACGAACATGTTGTGTTTATTCAGCGTGTCTCTCCCAAAAAAAACTTTGGAACTGAGAACTTTGAAATCTCGCCTTCAAAAAATACACAAAATGGTCAAAAAGAAAATGTTCCAATATTAAATAATATAAAGATATGTATCCAGCTGTTCTGCCCTTTCTATAAAACATAAAATTGAAAAAAGAGAAAAAAACTTTTTTTTTAAATCGAAAAACTCGGTTATGTTAATTTTGTGAACGTTAGGGTTATCGAAATCGCGTCAATCAAAATTCGATTGATCGCCCAGCCCTACAACATTGTCGCTGAAATGTTTTTTCATTCAAAGTAACTTCACATTATCCCGGGGAGGTGTTAGGGGTGAAGGGTGTTCCACTCCCAGCCTAAAGGTACTGGGTTCGATACCCAATGTCCGCAGTCTTCTTGTAAACCACCCGTAATCAGATCCCCTAACCCCTACCTGATCAATAATAACGTTGATTTAAATAATCCCTAAAAATCCCTTAAAAAAAGATTACAAATTAAAAATGATATAACAGATTGTGTGTCAAATCTGAAATAGTAAGTTGACCTTAAACGGTTTTGGTGAAAAGAACCAGAAAGTAACAACTTCCCCTTCATAGGAATATTAAAGAGTCAACTGACAGCAGCCCCATCGTACACAAAGCCCGCCTGTTTTGACCGCTAGTTAACGAGGTCACTTCCTGTCCGCAGCGCGCTGCTTCCTGGCCAGATGTACACGCTGGAGGTGCTGACCCAGAGCGGCGTCCGGGCCGAAGAGTTCCCCTCCACCAGCCGGCCTGCCGGACCCCTGCACATCTGGACCCGTACGTCAACACCTGTCACTCAACATCTGGCCCACGTTGGAGCTACTATTATGGGCTGTGCAGGGTGATAGATGGATGGACGCATGACAGATGGATGAGAGATGGATGGATGAATGAAGGATAGATAGCTGAATTATAGATGGATGAATGATAGGTGGATGGCTGAATGATGGATGAATGGATGATGGATGAATGGATGATGGATGGATGAGAGATGGATGGATGAGAGATGGATGGATGAATGATAAATAGATGGCTGAATTATAGATGGATGAATGATAGGTGGATGGCTGGATGATGGATGGAGGAATGATGTTTGAATGGATGAATGATAGATGAATGATTGATAACAAAGAGCCTAATGCTCTTCTGGTGGAAACATAAAGCGACAGAAGACGCATCCCATCGTCCTCAACTCAACGTCTGTGCCCCCCCCCCCCCCCACACACAGGGCCCCTCCCCCCTCAGAACCTGTCCCTGGCCCAGGTGACGTCCAGCTCCGCCCTCATCACCTGGGACCGCCCCCCCGGCGCCGCGGCGGACGGCTTCGTGGTCAACGTGACGCGGGGGCTGAACACACGCAGCCGCTTCCTGCCCAGCGCGCTGCAGGGGGCCTACACGCTGAGGGAGCTCAGCCCGGGGCAGCACTACCAGCTGACGCTCACCGCCGTCAGGACCCCCGGGGCCGAGACCGTCCACAGCGCCCCCCGCCACCTGGCCTTCAGCACGCGTGAGTGGCCCCGCCCCCAGAGCCCTGATAGGCCGGTCCCAGAGCCCTGATAGGCCCAGAGCCCTGATAGGCCCAGAGCCCTGATAGTCCCAGAGCCCTGATAGGCCCAGAGCCCTGATAGGCCCAGAGCCCTGATAGGCCGGTCCCAGAGCCCTGATAGGCCCAGAGCCCTGATAGGCCCAGAGCCCTGATAGGCCCAGAGCCCTGATAGGCCCAGAGCCTTGATAGGCCCAGAGCCCTGATAGGCCCAGAGCCCTGATAGGCCCAGAGCCCTGATAGGCCCAGAGCCTTGATAGGCCCAGAGCCTTGATAGGCCCAGAGCCCTGATAGGCCCAGAGCCCTGATAGGCCCAGAGCCCTGATAGGCCCAGAGCCCTGATAGGCCCAGAGCCCTGATAGGCCCAGAGCCCTGATAGGCCCAGAGCCTTGATAGGCCGGCCCGGTCGCCGTCAGCCCTCAATCTCAAACCGTTTTTCCACTTTGAATCTTTTGAATGATTGCTGCCCATCAACCATGTTGAATTTATCTTTTATTCTTTGAATCTTTGAATTCAGAACTTTTTACTTAGTTCATCATTGTACTTAAATTGCCAAATGAATAGCTAATTTATTTTTGCTTTAAAAGCTGTACCTATCCATCGACCCGTTCGTTAACCATCCATTATTCAGAATGCTAAAGTTGATTTGTTTGTTTAAAGCATGTAGTTGTATTTTAAGACTAGTAAGAGCGTCACCCTCTCTGAGCAGGAGGATGTAGTTCCCTCTGAGCGCCAGCAGGGGTCAGTATTAACCGCTCTAACTAAACCCTTTCCTCCTGTGTTGGGGAACAGTTCCGATGGAGGGGCGGATGGGTAGGAGAGACAGGTTGTCCTCGCTGGGTCACGGGCGCCCCAAGACCCCTCCTCTGGACCGGGGGGGCGGGACCGACACTGAGAACTCTGACGAACACAGGTGGGGGGCCAATCAGGAACCAAACACAAAGCTTTAATTAAAAAGCTACAACAGAGAATGTTGATCTAAATCTGTAAGTCGTTTTGGTAGAAGCCAAATGACTCGATGTTCATGTTCTCTAAATTATATTTAGCATTTACAAACTTTTATCCAAAGTGACTTGCAGCAAATTCTGAGTGTGCAGAGTGTGTGTTTGTCTGTGTGTACCTGTGTGTGACGGTGACGCCTAACATGCTACTAAAGTCCCGGGTTGAACTGCTTCCTGCTCCACTTCCTGTCCTGTAGGTATAAAGAGCTGATCGACCGGAGGGGGAAGATCACAGCCCAGTTCACCAACCTGCCCCGCAAGATCCTCCGTCACCGGACCAGTAAGACCACTACAGATATATATATATACACCATATAGGATGCCTCCATCTCCCAGTAAGAAAGCTCTCTATACATACCATGTGTTATAGGACCAGTGAGACAGCTCTATACATACCACGTGTTATAGTACCAGTGAGACAGCTCTCTACATACCATGTGTTATAGTACCAGTGAGACAGCTCTATACATACCATGTGTTATAGTACCAGTGAGACAGCTCTATACATACCATGTGTTATAGGACCAGTGAGACAGCTCTATACATACCATGTGTTATAGGACCAGTGAGACAGCTCTCTATACCATGTGTTATAGTACCAGTGAGACAGCTCTATACATACCATGTGTTATAGGACCAGTGAGACAGCTCTATACATACCATGTGTTATAGGACCAGTGAGACAGCTCTATACATACCATGTGTTATAGTACCAGTGAGACAGCTCTATACATACCATGTGTTATAGTACCAGTGAGACAGCTCTATACATACCATGTGTTATAGTACCAGTGAGACAGCTCTATACATACCATGTGTTATAGTACCAGTGAGACAGCTCTATACATACCATGTGTTATAGTACCAGTGAGGCAGCTCTATACATACCATGTGTTATAGTACCAGTGAGACAGCTCTGTACATACCATGTGTTATAGTACCAGTGAGACAGCTCTCTACATACCATGTGTTATAGTACCAGTGAGACAGCTCTGTACATACCATGTGTTATAGGACCAGTGAGACAGCTCTGTACATACCATGTGTTATAGTACCAGTGAGACAGCTCTCTACATACCATGTGTTATAGTACCAGTGAGACAGCTCTCTATACCATGTGTTATAGTACCAATGAGACAGCTCTCTATACCATGTGTTATAGTACCAGTGAGACAGCTCTCTCTATACCATGTGTTATAGTACCAGTGAGACAGCTCTCTATACCATGTGTGACCGTACCATCGTTCCCCTGCAGGGCCGGAGCCCCCCGTGCGGTTAGAGCGGATCGAGGAGACGACCAATAAGATCAGCCTGGCGCTGGAGGTCCCGGAGGAGGGCGTGAGGACCCAGCCTGGTAGGTTCAGGGCCAGGAGGGGGCGGGGCCAGGAAGCCACGGCACCTCTGATTGGCCCGTCATCTCTCCGCCTCGGAATTAGACTGAAGTGGGAGGGAGGATAGTGAGGAGGTGGGGGAGTATTAGGAGGTGGGGGGGGGGGAATGTGAGGATAGGGGAGTGTTAGGGGGATGGGGGAGGAGGAGGGGGGGGCGTTAGGAGGAGGGAGGGGGGAGGAGTGTGAGGAGGAGGAGGGGGGAGTGTTAGGAGGAGGAAGGGGGAGTGTTAGGGGGAGGAGGGGGGAGTGTTAGGAGGAGGAGGGGGGGCGTTAGGAGGAGGAGGGGGGAGTGTTAGGAGGAGGAGGGAGTGTTAGGAGGAGGAGGGGGGAGTGTTAGGAGGAGGAGGGGGGAGTGTTAGGAGGAGGAGGGGGGGTGAGTGTTAGGAGGAGGAGGGTGAGTGTTAGGGGGAGGAGGGGGGAGTGTTAGGAGGAGGGGGGGAGTGTTAGGAGGAGGGGGGGGGCGTTAGGAGGAGGGGGGAGTGTTAGGAGGAGGAGGGGGACAGTGTATAGTGGAGTGGTACCAGCCGTAGCCCGGGTCCAGCTCTCTCAGCCAGGCTGAAATGTGAGCACCGTGCCGGGGAGCTGAGGACAGCTGGTGGTGGTGGTGGTGGGGGTGGTGGTGATGATGGAGGTGGTGGTGGTGGAGGTGGAGGTGGTGGTGGAGGTGGTGGTGGTGGTGGTGGTGGTGGGGGTGGTGGTGGTGGTGGTGGTGGTGGTGGAGGTGGAGGTGGTGGTGGAGGTGGTGGTGGTGGAGGTGGTGGTGGTGGTGGTGGTGGTGGGGGTCTGTGACGGTACAGCTGGCTGGGTGGGAAGGCAGTGTGAACTATTAGTAAGGTAATGTTATCATTGATGCATGGAGATGCACATCTCAGCACACACTTGCACGCACACACACACATGCACCACATATACACTAAAACACACACACAGGCAGCTAAAAAATAAACACACATACATGCATATGCTAAACTTAAGTGAATACATTTGGGCCCAGGATTTGAGTGTAGTTAAATTCCCCCCCCCCCCCCCCCCCCCCCAGACCCTCTCGTCATGAGAACCTGCACTGTTTCCTACAGCTTGTGGTTATGACCTCACCCCTTCAGGACGGCCTCCCTGTTACAGCGCTTAGCAACCCCCCCCCCCCCCCGCCTCCTGAGGCATCATGGGAAATGAGCATGAGCCACCGGCCTAGGAAGCTATAGCCATCATGGAGCCGCTGAGCCGGGCACAGCTCGGAGTCGACGGTTCGAAGATCCGCTTCACCGGCTCAGGATAACGGTCTGGGTCCAGGCGAAGGGTTCTGGGTTCGATCCCCACTGTCAGCAGGCTACCTGTACACCTACCTGAGGAAGATGCCCTAAGCCTTACCCGATCCATGTGCCTAATGGCATCAACATCACACAGACTGGGGTCTCCATGCACCAGCAGAGAGACTGGACTGGGGAGTTTAAGGGCTGCCCCCTGCCCCCCATCTCCGAATGTCTCCTCACCTCACGCGTCCCGGTCAAGTTGTTTAGACATTCCTCTCCTGCAGCATTCCTGAGTCCGTAGCCCCCGGCCGAGACCAGCCTCTCCTCCTCTCCTCTGAACCTCGTTAAACCGCCCAGAGTCCCTCACTCACACCCCTTGTATACTAACACACATGTACACAATGAAGTGTGTTTCCCTGTCTCACTGGTGATCTCTCCCTCTGTCTCTCTCTGTCTCCCCACTCCTCTCTCTCACTCTCTCTCTCTCTCTCTGTCTCCCCCCTCCTCTCTCTCTCTCTCTCTCTCTCTCTCTGTCTCCCCCCTCCTCTCTCTCTCTCTCTCTCTCTCCCTCTGTCTCTCTCTGTCTCCCCACTCCTCTCTCTCACTCTCTCTCTCCCTCTGTCTCTCTCTGTCTCCCCACTTCTCTCTCTCTCTCTCTCTGTCTCCCCCCTCCTCTCTCTCTCTCTCTGTCTCCCCCCTCCTCTCTCTCTCTCTGTCTCCCCCCTCCTCTCTCACTCTCTGTCTCCCCCCTCCTCTCTCGCTCTCTCTCTCTCTCTCTCTGTCTCCCCCCTCCTCTCTCGCTCTCTCTCTCTCTCTCTCTGTCTCCCCCCTCCTCTCCGTCTCCCCCAGCTTGCCAGCGGGTGCCTCACCCCTGCACTCGTCTCTTCTCAGAGACGAAGAGTGTCCCGGTCTGGGAGGACGGAGTGTGTCACTACCTGTAAGTCCTCACTTTTTCGTCCAAAGACCTGTGTGTGAGTTCAGTGTCCTCACCAAGCCCCTGAACCTGACTGGTCTCAACCCCCCCCCCCCCCCACAGGTACAAACGGACCTACAAGGTCCAGCAGGACGTCTGCTTCAGGGAGATCTGTGAGCCATCACTGCCCAACAAAACTCGTACGTTTGAGAAAGATCGGCTGTGAATAATCAAGTTTTAACATTACACGGTTTTCTCCAAACAAAAGACAGAAATAGAGTGAAAAATAGGCTTGGATTGTAGTCAAATACATAAATATGTAATAATGTTTATTTCAAGATCGCTCACTATAATATTGACACTAGTATTCTACATTGTATTGACGATTATTCACTGTGCATCGAACCCATGATTGTGTTATGTTTTAACAAGCTGCCTGTGGATTAGATGTCACTCTGTGTTGATGGTTATTTTTCTGTCGATTTTCTTTTATTTCCTCTCTTTCCATCCAGAGTCCTCTGTCCCCGATGAAACAGCTGTCCCTGCTATCGCCGCATAAAGACACGTCCAGGCGTCATTAAGGACAGAAACTACGTCCTCCATTTGAGAAGAAGGTTCAGTTTGTGTTGGTGTTATGTCAGCGCTCGGCCTCCAGAGGGCGCTGTTTGTCAGAGACGGACCAACTCTGACTCTTGGAACAGCGTGTGGCGATGAGGACCCCAAACACGGCAGACCAAGAGGGTTGAAGGCATCAACAGAGATTCAAAGCCAACTATTTTTATTCGTATCGCCCTTTAACACAGTTACGGACTCATAGATTATCAGGGGCCTGCATTAGACCACGCCCACTCCAAGGAAAACTCCCCAAAACCCATTTCGGAAATGAATATCAACGTAGAGAAGGAAAAGGGGAAGGATACCTCCTTCCAGGGATGGTTAGGAGAGGAAGAGGTGTGACTAGGCAGACATGTAACGATGAGAAAAATAATTCAAAATAACCAAGAAGTCAAAGTTTATTCAAATGGTTTCTGGTGTTTCAAAGTAGGATTGGCAGTGCACACTGCGCCCGGCCGCCGTATACCTCACTGACACGCAGCCCACGCTGAACCATAGGAGTTTTCCGGAATATTCCCTCTGGGGATTCCCTCAGGGAAAATTAGCGACAGACAAAAAAATCGATTCCAGTCGATGCAACACTGTACAGGACTGTAAAGTAAAGCACATCCCATAATTCATCCCCCTCCCTCCAAGAGAAAGATGTTCCTCACCAGTTTCTGTGTACATTTGTCTTTTACTCTCTTGCCTTCCTGTGTTTTCTGAGCGAGCGTCTGTTGCTAGCTACTGTGTAAATAGTGTTCATAGGTGTTTTGTAGGTGAATATTTTAATAATAAAATGTAAAACCTACTTTTCTGTGGTTGGTCTGTTCTTGCAGCAGTTGATGAGATATTTCCCATTGTTATGCACCAGCACAACCACTTCACTGCATTGATCATAAACGTGGGTATTCAAGTAGAACTATGGATCGAATCTATTGGTCACATTGTTCAATCGCAATAGATTCAGCCTGATGTCAGACCCATATCGGGTATTATCAAACAGCCTCCATCCCAAGGTACCCATGTTGCGGGCTACAAAGGGGGGTGACATCATCTTAATGCATCAACAGGGTTTAAATGAGAACTTTCTGTGGCCGAATGTTGACCAATAAGAGGCCTTTATTTCGTGAGTGTAACCAGAGTTGGCCCGTCTTATCACATTAGTCAATACAGCATGGACATCAAATATGACAGGAGCATAACATAAAAGGTATTTTTTTAAACACATGAGTTATTTCGTTTTTTTAGCAGAGCTCAAAATGCAAGACTTAATTCTGGGGTAACATGCCAGAGCTGATTTGCCTCTCTAAACAAATAAGCCTTCTCCTTGTCTCTTATTTGCATTAATTCAAATCAATCGTTTCTCAAAGCAGTATTTAAAGTTACCGTTATGTGTTTTATTCATCGTCATTCATTCGTTTTTAATTAACTTTGAAGGGACTGAAATGCTATCAAAGCATTTGAGTCACTTTATGTTAATGACTATATGTGAATGAACATTATCCATATCTCTCTGTTTATTGCTTCCTATATATTTAAGATTTGTATTGCCATCCTCTGGCCACTATTTTTGTGTTTCCTATTGTAGGACTACTTATATTACATTTTAAACATCTTGAGCAGAGCATTTTTTATTAAACAATTTCCCTGGGGCTTAATAAAGTACCATGAATCTAGATGTGGTTCCGAATCAAACGAACCCGCGCTTCTTCGGACCCTGTCGTCAGAGCAGCGAGCGCATGCGCAGAAGCCCTCTCTCTCCCACAGACCGAAAAGTGGGACAGCGGGGAAGGAAGGAACCGTGGAAGGGAAATACTGGCTCCACTAGCGCGATAACTTTTTTGAGGCGCTTTTATCGTGTTTACTCGTACAAGTATGAAACTTTACCGGACCTCAACATCTGGTGGGTGTGAATAAAAGCGCTGGGATTTAATTCAACACTGGGAAACCCGAGGACGCCCGACCGCGGCCGATCACCCCAGTCTGGTTATCATAGTTAGCTGGTTGCTAGCTGCGCACCGCGAGAACAACGCCGCCGACTACCATAGACAGCTGTGGATCTCGCGAGAACACCCATTAAAAGGTTCGTAAGTCTCTGGATAAAAAGTGCGGTTTTTATACGTTATTAAGTCCAGAGTAATGTTGCCTCCCGGGGTTACCTTTAGATACGGATGAGAAGTGGTTAGTTTCAGGCGGGGACCACGGAGAGAAACACAAAAACTGCATGCCAGACAACAACGAGCACCACCGCTATGTTGGGGTCGAGTCCCGGCTGTGAGCCCCGGGTCCCGGGGCTTCGGGTCCCGGGGCTTCGGGCCTGGCCTCACTGGGTGCTGTGGAGGCTGGGGGGACTCCTGTGTCTGCTCGGCCTGGAGGGGGCCTTCTGCCTCGCCGGCCCCAGCAGCTCTCCCCCGGCCGTCAGCAACAACAACCAGGGGGTCAACGTCTACATGAGCCTGGAGGAGGTGAAGAAGTTTCTGGGTAAGTTTTGTGTTTTTTGTTTCGCATTACTCTTTGATCCCAAGGCTGTCTCTGTCACGACTTCCCAGCTGAAGCAAGACATTACACAACATTAAAGTGTAAAAATACCAAACACCAAAGTAAGATAAGGCAATGGAAATATAGACAAGGTGTCCACATAAAAATGTGCATACACACACTTGCATGTTATGATTGTGTACAATAAACATGAACGTTATTCATGTGCTTGGGTATTGTATGCAGGAACGACTGGAAGGAAAGTACACCTGGGTGTTTATCTAGTGTTGAACGGGTTTGAATCCAGTTGATGTGTTTGAGACGTGAATGTCGATGTGATGGCTGTCGTCTAATGCGTTACCAGGTTCTGTAACGTCTTGCAGATGGGTTATTGTCTTTAAGTTGACAACTGTCGACAATACTTGCAGTCGCTTTGCGTATTTACTTGCATATAGACGTATTAAACAAGCCTAATGCAATGTGAGTGAGACATCATTTGTATTTTGAGGCAGTATATCTTGGTACAGCATGTATTGGGTCAAGAACTGTGCCCCTTTCTATCAAAAGAAGACTGCTTACTGTTGCCCAGGTGCGCGTCTTTTACTGGCAGTGGCCAGGGATAATTGCACGTCGGGGTAACTGCTGAAATAAAGGCACGCTGGACTAAGTGGTCGGATGAATCACGTAGAGCAGGTGGGGTCCAATCTATGCCGGCCTGATCTCTACACCTGCAGGGAAAATGACAATAAATGCATCCTCAGGAAACACTGGCCTCTTATTATTCGTTTTCTTTTTTTTTTTTCCATGATTGGGTAGACGGAAGGTTGCTAGTTTGATCGTCTCCTCCAAGCTGAGTGTCAGGTGTCCCTGAGCAAGACCCCTAACCCTAACTTCTTCAGACGAGCGGGTTGTGTGGGAATTGTGGTAAATCGCTTCTGATAAAAGCGTCTGCTAAATGCCCTAAATGTAAAATGAGTGGATTACCGTTGCCCAATGACTGTTAACAGAAAGAATGATCAACCCTCCTCATTGCATTCGATTCAGTTTCATTTATGTCGGGGCCTTTTCATCCCGATCCTAAAGTGAAAGGATAGGATTCCTTGGGGATGACAGATGTAATCTATCGTAGGATAATACTAGACAGGGTTTAACGACTGTCATAGGATTAGGAGGATGAGGATTATTTAAAATCTCGCCAAAGTCTAGATGCTGTCTCTTCAAGCCGTTTAAGGGTTTATCGCAATAACCTGATCCTATTTACTTAGCTGATGCAGCTAAACAGTTCCTGTCTGTGTTTTTATGGTTGAATCGTCTAATTTACCATCAGGTATAAAATCAGACATGCAGAAGACAGAGGAAAGCCTACAACATGTAACAATTCGTATCCACGAAAGCAGAATGAATCATCAACTGGGACAATTTACCAGTAGTGTTCCTTCTCCGCTTACACCTTGGCCTAAAAAAGACTGACGCCTTCAACAGACATTGTGATAATAACAGATCTGTTGGCCTTCGCCTCTCTCTGGTGTCTCATATTTTACTATGGCCTCTGGTACCTGGAGAAACCTCCATTATACCATTCCACACTAATCCCCCCTGAACACTTTGCCCAGTGGTTCTTTTTCCAAGCAGTCTGTCATGGCGACACAGAGAACGCTTGAGGAATTGGGAGTCCTGATGCTTCAAGGATTTAGGGGCGGTGGAGAGGCAAAACTAGATGACATGCTTTTAGTTTGATTAACCATGCTAATATCCCCATGCTTTTATTTTGAAACAGTCTCCCAGTGTTTCACAGAGGTGCGGGGGGGGGGGGAAGGAGATAGTTCATTGTTTTTATCAGAGTTGTTAATGTTGGGTTAGCTTTAATTGTGTGGGAGGCACTGTTGGAAGCTAGTTGTTAACAACGTGAGCACCATGGCACAGTCTAATGATGGGGCGAGAAGTTTAGATTACAGTGGAGGGAGAGAGAGAGGGAGAGGGAGAGCTGGCTTCACACATTAGCTACTTTGATAAACACAGCCCAGCTTGAGACTCTCTACAAGCGAGGGTAGTTGTTAAAGTCTTTCCGTCCTGTTAACTGTGTCGCTGAAGCGTATCTGCTGTCTCTTCGGTGTATGTAACTAATGGAAATGTTTGGTATTTTTAACAACGGTAAAATTATAGTTTTATTAATGAGTTTGGATAATGCATGGTCTGCATCTGGCCTGTAGAGATGGATCGTTGAATTGACGAATGGATGCAGCCCTGATGCGCTCCGCCTCAGCGCTGCTCTCTGTCATGTTTAGCTGAGGCCCTTGAATAAGACAAATAGGAACCCATCAGTGTTAGTGCCCTGGATCCCCTGTTGGGTCAACAAGAGCTTCCTGTGAGTGAGAGAGGGTCTCTCTCCTCTTCAGATAGGGCTGTTTGGGGAGATGTCCGCCATTCCTCAGCCGGAATCCTGGGTTAGATCGACATTTGTTTTCCTTCTTCGCTTCCCCTTCCCCTCTGTCTGTCTGTCTGTCTGTGTCTCTCTCTCTCCCTCTCGACCTGTCTTCCTGGGTCTCTCTACCTTTTTCTCTTTATCTTCTCTGTCGTCTCCCTGCCTCCTCTCTGTGTTGCCCCTCCCTTTATCACTCTTATTGCCCCCGCTCTCTCCTACCCCCTATCTCTCCACCTCCTCTATCTTAGTATCTTCTCCACCCTCTCTGTCTCTCACTCTCCCCCCACCTCCCTCCCCCTTCCTCCCTTGGGCGTCCATAGTTGTGTGATCTCTTCTGCAGATCTCAGTCCGTCTGTTTTCTACAGGATGAGCGGAACAAGGTTCTGGATAACTGGATAACCTGGCTGGTCTCCCTGGTTCTTCAACCAATCCCACGCTCTGTCCAGGGGCGGGCCCTAGCGTTCCGACCAATCGGAACACACACTTGGATGTGGCTTCCCTTCTTTACCATCACCTTGATGTTCTGGAGCTTTTATCTTAAAACAGCGTGTACTGAATTGAGATGCATGTCATTAAGGAGCAGCTAGGGCTTAGGGCTGCTTGGGTCAATCTCCATGTAGACAGTGGGCATCGGGGCTGGAACCGTCAACCTTTTGGACGAGTGTAGCAAGCCTTAACCCCTACACTATTCTACCTTCCTTGACCCTTGATAATTGTAAGGAGATCAATAGGTAATGTGATTATCGTGTACCTATGAATCTATCCGCCTACGGTCCAACCACGGACGTCTGACCTGGTCGATTCAGGTCGTTGAACTGAAACCCAGCGACGCTTTCAGCCGCACCTTCTGGCACCGGGCCGTAAACTCCCAGCACCCTCTACCTCATATAAAGACTGGATGTGTTTCCAGAGGGTAGGGGGCTTTTACTGTGGAACGTCATGTGTGCGTCCAGTCCCATGTTGGCGGGTTATCCGTTATCTGGTGACGGCCCAGAGAGCACGCCAGAGTTCAGCTGCAGTCCACACGGGGTCTGACAGTTTGGTGCAAACCTTTCCTGAAGCGTTTTAATTTCATAACCTTAACGAACATGATTCCCGCGGGACGGGAACGGGGAAGTGCACAGGAAGACCCTGGCGGTTCCTTATTTATAGATTTGTCTTTGGGTCAGGTACCCGCTGCCTCCATGAACGTTTTTACACATGTGAGTAATGGGAAGGGAGTTGTTCTCTCCGTAAATCCTCCGCAACGACATGACCGGCCAGCTAACCTCCCATCCTCCCCCATCATCGCCTGCATTCCTCTCCCCCCCCCCCCCCCCACACACACCTCGCCAGCAAGCAATCAGTGGAGTGCCTGGCTGATGGTCCTGCTGAAACTGAATCATTATAACTTAATTTAATGTCTTAATGCGTTCCCCAAATGGCCCCTGACTGCATAAGGACACTAAACGTGTCCCTGCTCAACAGTTTTATAAAACCCTGCCCTCTGTTTTGTTTTTTGACCATTCCACAAGTATAATATCATTATATTAATGTATAAATGATTGATAGATATCCTCTACATTGGACTTCACAGTTCAGCGAGTTCTTATGTTTTTACATCTGAACGTTGGATTAGATTACCTGATAATTGTCAATCTTAAATTCCTTCTTGATTAAAGACACGAAGGCACCAATGAATGGTGATGTTATAGAGGAGGTCAGAGCCAAAAACAGAAACCTGCAAATCCTTGTTTTAAACGCTTGCTTGTCAATGCACCCCAGAAAGGTGATTTGCAGTACCATATATTTCCCCAGGTGTGGAGCTATCTGCAAAGTTAGTACTTTTGCATTTAGTCGATCTTTTAATATGATGTCTCCTCGCTAATTCCAGTCGCTCCATCGCTTCCCTCCCTTTTCTCTGAGCAGCTCAGTATCGGTGTGATCACTCAGCAGTAGACTGAGTGTGAAAAACAGCCCGTAGGAAGCCTTCTGCATGGCCAAAACCAGGCAAGCCCTTCCTGATAATAGCCGGGTGTTGGAGCCAGGTTTTCCATGGAAGACCCAGCTGTGGGATGTTTTCCAGTCGTTCCGAGGGGAATATTCCCAGTCGGCGGAACACTGGAGGAAGCCTGTTCCCCGGCCTTCAAATGGTTGGTCACACTGCCTCACCTCTCCTGCCATATTAGCAAATATCGGTGAGGAGGAATGAAAGTGAGTGCAGTGATTCCGCCGGTTTCCCACCAATAACCATTAAAAGCTATTTAAACTATATTTAAGCCATTTTGGTTTGCTTCAACGAATGCCTTTGTGCCCCAATGCCCCTGGCAGGGCGCTGAGGGCTGACCGTGTGCGCACCGTATCAAACACTCTGTTTGTAATCTGACCATGGCCTATTCATTATGGATGTGGTTACCGTGGAGCTAGATGTGGAGTCATGAATGAATGAAACTGCAATACAATCTCCGACTTTCAATTGTGAATGGTACGAAACCTTTTCAATGGCTTCTTGTTTTCAATATCTATATATGAGTCTCTGAGAATGTTTGACCTTAAACAATCATGGTGACAAAGGTGGTGACTTGTACCATCCCACAGTTTCAAATCGTGCACCCGTACTAAGGCCCTCCTATGTCAGCTGTCAGCCAATCAGAAGCCTGGAAAAGATAACAAGCCAGAGAATGATTGACAGCTGTATTCATTTCCTTCATGCCTGATACCAAAGAGTCTGCAGTTGAATGGTGGGCGTTGGGGGGGGGGGGGGGCACTGATGTCCCCTTTGTCCATAAGTGGCCATCTTGGAGGGAATGTATTTATAGTTGGTTGCGGTCCTGTTTTATTCAGATCTGGTCTTTGTGTGTTTATGACTGTGGTCTGGATCCTCGATGGGATTGGAGAGAGTGGTGTGCTGAAGGCCAGGGTAAGACCAAGCTGGACGGTGTGTGTAGGAAACAGCAGATATGTAGAGCTAAAGGCAGTGTTTGGGTACCTGATACACCCCAAAACAATTTCATGATCCTCCTTGAATTTCATCATGCTGGAGTCTGTTCTCACCTTCCCGATGCTGCTTCCAATGGCGGGTTAGACAATGCACCCTTTCACCACCTCTGTTCAAATCATTTGAACTAATCCGGTCTCTGCGTAGCCCTGAGAACCCGGTCTGTAGTGTACACACACAGCCATATTCACGGGCTGCCATGTGAAAACACAGCCCTAAATCCATGTCCGGGTGGCGTGCCGGGTCTTCTCAAGCACCCTGTGTTCCCCACCTCCACCCCAGGCCCATCCGGACCCGGACGCTGAGGATGGCTCTGTTAGTCCAATAAAGCAAACGTTGTTTAGTGAGTGAACCCGGTCTTCCTGTCCACTGGTAACGCACCAGTAAACAACTGCTGGGGAGCACTGCTCCTCACTGGACGGGGGTGGTGGCGTGCTGGTCCGATTCGCAGGCTGGTTCCCCTGGCCCAAGTGTTGTCAGTGTTTCCTTAAGCGAGATGCCGGAACCGTAACGGTTCCCAGTGGAGTGTGAGAGAATGTGAGCGTTAGAGCTCTTCGAGAGCAGCCACAGTGGCCACCAGAACAGCAGAGTATAAATGCCGTCCATTCACCCTCTCCTGAGATGACGTCCCTCCCCTGGTCTCTCTCTGCCTTGGGGCTGATCTGGGGTACGGAGCGGCTGGGTGATGCATGGCTTCTTTGAAGTATGTTAAAGAAAACCTCAAACACGGTGACACTTTCTACTCATTGCTGAGGAATGTAATCCACCAAAGCTCCAAAGCCAGGCTGCGATTTCATCTCGGGCCGGAGCAGAACTGGTGTTTGGGAAGGTTTGTAGGAAGGCCTGGTCGATTTCAGATTCTCCTCGCGTGACTGACTCCACCTCAGGAATTGTTTTGGTTTGTCGGAGGTTCCTCTCGCTGTCCCATGCTGAACCCTGTAGTATCTGCCTCAAACGGGTTCATTTTACACTCCCAGGAACACCAGAGAGGATCTCTCTCACCAAAGGATATCTCATAATTTTCCATTATTAACGGTCCACTCCAGTGTTTATCACTGGGTTTCAGTGTTTTTTATACAAACTCCCGTTTCCTGGAATGGGCTTTGGAATGCTTATGCGATGACACATGCTAGGCAGTCGGGTTGCCTATGCCAGACATTGCAATGCCACTCAGACCTGTGCTATGCTATTATCCTCTACTAATAACGCAGACCTATGCTACGCTAGATTAGAAAATGTGTGCATTTATACCATCTATTTTGTCTGGGTTTGTACCTTTTTATGGGGAAAACAAGCGTATCATTCCCTGTAGCATAGGACTGCATAATTTAATCAAACCTGCCTTGCTCAGAGGCACCGTCTCCCTAGCGCATTGAGCCCGCCAGCTGCGGTGTTGGTGGTATTTGTTTGATCAAGTACATCCCTGGTGAATCCCGCTTCTCTGTGTCTCGGTAGGGTTACATCTTCAGTGTTCCCCTGCTGTAACCCACGACGACATGATAGACTGTGAGTCATTAGCCTCCCTCCATCTCTCCCCCCCCACTTACATCTGGTCGGGGTTTCCCTCATGAACAAAGTCGCCCTCCCAGGTTAACGCAGACGATTATCTACCTAGTGAGGGGCCACAGCCGACATCTTTTGTGGCCTCCGGAGAGAGGTTGGGCCCCCTGGGGCAGAACGAGGCCCCTGTAGTGTAAGGGTCCCCATGAAATGGGTAGAGGCCTTTGGTGTAGACGTAGGGGCCCCTGGTTTAAAGGTAGGGGCCCTTGGTCTGTCGAGATAGGGGCCCCTGGTTTAAAGGTAGGTGCCCTTGGTCTGTCGAGATAGGGGCCCCTGGTTTAAAGGTAGGGCCCTTTGTCTGGCCAGATAGGGGCTCTTGGTTTAAAGGTAGGGGCCCTTGGTGTGTAAAGGGCTGATTATGGTCCCACGTTGACGCAACGCAAGGGCCTGACGTGCGCCTCCAAAAAATTGTAACCTTCCTTCTAGGGGTGGGAATCTCTTGGCACCTCCCGATTCCGATTATGAGGTCAACGATTAGATTCTAAAGCGATTATCGATGCATCTCAATGCAACAATTTTTTTAATGTACATTTCCATGCGTGTTTTTCAAAAATATACATGTACATCTGAGTTTGCTACTCAGTTTGCTAATCACTTCCTACTTTTGCGATGATCATTAAAGACATCAATGATGATGAATTAACTTATCTAATATTTTATTAGAAAGAAAGAAAAATATGACTTTCTATGAACATTGCAATAATCAATGCAGCTTGCATTAAAACACAATATTGAAGTATGTAAAAAAATAGGTTTTAGTTTTGTTTTCTTTCTAATCTTTCTTTTCTATGTCATTTTAGAAAAGGCTGCTCTTGAATTAGGAGTTCTTGTGTCTGGCTGTGAGTTTGCGTGCATGCTATGCATAGGCTGAATCGCAATCGTGTCAAGACAAATCAGATCGGCAAATTCACACTGAAGATAAATTAAATAATTTAAAAATTACTAAAATTATCCCCCTCTGGCGAACAGAATGTTGCAGCAGGTGAACAAATAAAAAAAGAAAAAAAAAGTTTTATTTAGATTTATTAATTTATCTGCATCGAGACAGAATCGCTCCAGAGAGAATCGCGATGCATCGAAGAATAGATTATTTTTCCCACCCCTACTTCCTTCGAAGCGACGCAGCAGCAAGGGCTGTGATTGGTCCCATTAATAAAACCCCACGCAGAACCATAAAGGTTCACAACTGCGTCCAAGTGTCTGCGTGGTCATTGCGTTGCGTGATCGTGGAACCATAATCATCCCTTTAGGATAGGGGCCCTTGGTGTGTAGAGGTAGGGGCCCACAGTGGTACAGAGGAAGAGGCCACGGGCCCTGAGGTAAGAACCTCGACCGACAGGGAGAACACAGTCCGGTCTGTGTAGCACCTGGTCGCCCCCCCTACATGGACAGGGATACCTTTTTGTTCTGTGGCTACAAAGCCTGCAACACGAGCCACCGCTCACTGAATGTTTACCCTCTTATACTCATTATATACTTCACTAAGGTATTAGATATTCACTATTGTACTCACACACTCATAAATTACCCCGTTATGAACTTGTTTATACTTTACTATAGATTACTAATTATACTCTCTTATGTTCTCTGTTATACCCTATATTATATACTTGATTATACACTGCTGTTGAACTTTGTAATGCAATAATGTACTGTTTTATTCAATTATATTTTATACATTCTCCTCATTTCTTAATATACAATATTATATTCTCTTTTACTTGTCTTGCTTTACTTTATACAATTATTCCAAGATATGTTCTACTCTATATTCTATACTCGTTTATAATTTAGTATATTAAACAATATGAAATATTTTTTGTATTTGCTGTAGTTTATTTGTGTGGAGGAGTTTGTAGTCACATGCTGCTTGTGAGTAATCCAATCCTACTGCATTTAATCAGAGAACAAGCCACTCTCCCAGCATGGTTTCCAGGGTTGTGTTCGTGTCTCCAGATTAAACTAGATACTACTCCAGATACTAAAAAAAATCCTGTTTGACAACACAGCCCAGATCAAATGGAAGTGGGGCTGTGAAACAACATGGTGTTTCTGTACTAGAAAGGCTATTTATATTCTTCTCTGATATGATCCACTCCCCGTGATAGAAACGTGTTCCCTCTTCAGCCCTCCAGGCTTTGAAGTGAGGCTTTCTAATTATATGAGCACTCTACCGACTGAAGTGAGTCTTTTATTGTGAAGAGTAATAAAAGTGTGTGTGTGTGTGTGTGTGTGTGTGTGTGTGTCCTTCAAGAAGCCTCTCATCTCTGCCCAGCCCCCTCTCTGCTGCCAGTCTATGTGATTCACAATAAGAGCCACTAGCCTGTAGCTATGGTAGCTTGCGTCCTACACTTCTTGTGTTTATCTTGGGTGCTCTCAGCCGGTACTAGGTCTATCACCTTCAACAACACATAACTCATGTGCATCTGGTTATCTGATCTACAGTACAGTCGGAATGGGTTCCATAGAGATAGTATCATACTAGGTGGGGTTAAAAACTTAGGTCAAAGTATGGCGATATTTTTTATTCTTTGCTCAAATATCGATCTTTTCTTGCAAATATATAAATTAATATTTTTGGTATAAGATTCATAATTATTTGCTTTATTTATATGTTGAATGCGGAAGGCTGGTTTCTAGGGGGTAGAAAAGTTGGGGTTTGTTCGGTGGAATTCCCTCACTTCAAGTAGTTGATTTGTTTGTTCACTTGTCAATGGAGCCCGAGCGACTGTGCATGGATGATACAAAGATACAAAAGAGTATAGACACATTCAGACGCACAAAGTGTAGAAGTACACACTCGCCCATAAAGACACGCACACCCTCTCTAAATATCCCCAATGTGGTAGACGCAGTGGTCAGTGTGACAGTTTGGTAGTAGTTTCACTGGGAGCCGGTCGGCTACCTGGCAGGAGAAGCATTGCCGGAGCCCACGGGTCTGTTATGAGCTCGCTGCCAATGTTAAAGGAGAGCTTGAGGGTCTCTCAACCCAGAGCCTGTTTTCCGATAATTTTGGGTCGAGGATACGGACAACGAGTTTTGAGATCGGTCCAGTATTGAACGAGAACACCGCTGACGTCCTCCGCGAAAAAACTGGCTGCAATTGAATCCTTTGGGTAATGAAGCCCGTCACAGCCTCTTAAAGGGCGTGTTCCTGACAGGCTCTGGTTCTGTCCCATCATTAAGGATCCCTACACAGGAATACTACTTGTTTCTTTACCCTTGGCTTGATCACGGTATGTTAGTTGTTGTGCTGAACCGGGTCTCGGTTGGACACGCCTAACCCTAACCCTTAATGAGAGGTGTTTATTGTCATCTAAAAGATTCGGTGGTTGGAGGGTTAAGATTGTAACAACAATAGGGAAACATCCTGCAACCTGAGATTCCAGAGTCTGGCTTCTCCTTGAGCCAGACTTGGTTGGACACGATAACAAACAGACGTCATCAAGTGAAATGTGAAGAAACAACTCGTATTCCTCTGTGTGGGACATCTTCATAATGTTATGTTTATTTATGTTATTATATTAATATTATGAGCCCGTCGGTGGACAAAACAAGCTCTTTAGAGGACGAATATTGACTGGGTGCTGTGAGGGGTTGGATCGCAGCCTGTTTTTCGTGGATAAAGGCAGCAGAGTTTTTGCTCATTACTAGAGACCTATCCTATTCCCCAAGAAAACGATCGGAAAATTAGGTTGCCAGGTTGAAAATCCTGAAGTTTTCCTTTAAGCTAGCACAAATCATTCTGACGTGAGCTAACCAGCATGTTCCCTCCATCCCTCCCTCCAGTTTCTTTGGGCATTCCCAGTGGAATTGCACAGAGAGACACACAGCAGTTTTTAGTCTTTTTGCAGCTGATTCCAGGATGATTTAAATGTCTGGCAGCCCGCCCTGATTGCTCAAAAGACCTCCGGTAGAGGGTGAGTGTTGACAGGAGCGTGATTGACTCCATGTTATCACAGATCGGTGACGTTGTTACCAGTGTTCTAGATATGGGTACCAAGCCGATTGTGAAATTCACTCTGCTTTGTTTTACAAGAAGATCATATCACTTTACATTTTATCACATTCACAAGGCCTTTAATATCCAGAAAAGAGCCTGTAGGTAAACATGTGGCGATCCCGCTCTCTCCATATATACCTCCCAGCTTTACGCCAGTGATCCACACGCCAGCCCTTCTCATGTAACGTGTGAACAACCTCATGGCCGCCGCAGACAGCTGTCATAATTACGCTGCAACGGGTGTCCGTACCACACAGGCGTCTGTACGTCTGTCCTCTATGCGTTAACACCTGTATTTTTAGCCCCCGGGTTAGAGTGGGACGCACAGAGAGGTATTTTAATACAGAGTCTAAATCCGGTCTCGGTCCTGTCCTTGATCTGGGCGATCCGAAGATGTCATCGTGTGCTTATCGTCTTTGAGTTGTATGTTTGATTTGTGAAATTAATTGTTTGAATTAATTAGGATGTGAAGGTATGCCCTTAAAAACTGTGTGGAGGTCTTAATTTCATTTCAATTACATATTATCTGTATAGCCCGTAATCAAGGGTACAGTCTCAAAGGGCCAAACAGGCCATATGTTTACCTGCCTTTACAACCTCACACGTTCGGCCCTTCGTCGGAAACCTCAGGCCTCTTCCAGTCCAGGGAGATACCTGGCTGGCTTTGTTTCTGCAACCTTTTCGGTGGGACCCTGTAATGGGTGAAATTACACAGTGGTCCTCAGGGACATTTAAATTAACATGAAGTTATTTGGCTGAAATATTTTAAACTTTAAGTTAAAAACTTTTTTTTTAAACTTATTTACCCTCACCAAGACCCTCACCAGACTAGGGGTGGGAAAGATAATCGATTGTTCGATGCATCGCGATTCTCTCTAGGACGATTCCGTCTCGATGCAGATCAATTAATAATCTGAATGAAAAATATTATTGCATTGTTCATAGAAAGTCATATTTGTGACAAAAGCTTTCTCTCTAATAAAATATTAGTTAAGTTAATTAATCTGTTGATGTCTTTAATGATCATCACAAAAGTAGGAAGTGATAAGCAAACTCTGATGTATATATATATTTTTGAAAATCACTCATGGAAATGTACATAAAAAAAATTGTTGCATCGATAATCACTTTAGAATCGAATCGTTGACCTCATAATCGGAAACCAAATCCTGAGATGCCAAGAGATTCCCACCCCTACTCCAGACCCTCACTAGACCCCCAGCAGACCCTCCCAAATCCCTCAGCCGACCCTCACCTCACCTTAACCATCGCTAACCTCCTACTTGATCAGAACAGTGAACAAGGTTCCCCGTTCTGTACTACGCTACCATGTTCTTTGCATTGCTGTGTGCAGAACAGGGCAAAGGTTGACTCCTTGCTCTCCAGTCCTTGGTCTGAGACTCGAGTCTCTTCTTGCTTTTAAGTGTGTTTCTCCCGGGCTGTGTGCATCGCCTGGTCATGCAGCTCAGGATGCTGACCGGTACAGAGTATACCCTGGTGGTGCAGCTTGTGAATGGATATCGTACTACACAAATAGAATCTGGAAAAGGCTTGCCCTGTTCTCCTGTCCTTCGTCTGGGACGTGGAGTCTTATCAAAGCAGAGTCTCTTTCTTGGGTTTGCTGTATTTCTTACTCTAGTCCCGGGCTGTGAAACGCCACAAGTGCTAGCAGATGGAGCTGTCTTTGTCATTGGTCGGGAACTCGGGGACACTAGTGCTGTCTTTCATGTGGCTGAGTGAGGCTTTCTCTGCTCTCATTCTTCTTCTGAAAGGAGCCCGTCTGTGGAGAGCCAGTCCTTTTGTCGTGGTTCCGAACCTCGTCATTCCTGGTGGTGGTCGACCACTTTACAAATGAGCCAATTAAAAGGTCTACACACAGTGGGAGGGGAGAGTGGTGGAGAGTAAACGCTGTAATTGCGAACATTCATCGCACATCTAATAATGTTAGAAGAACAGAACATCTTGTACGGTCACAGCGTGCCTCCACGTCTTTGTGACGACAGTACTTGCACAGAGATGTCTTTCATGTTATCACTAGACTAGATTCATCCTGCTGCATTCAGATACCTTAGAAACATCCCTGCTCAGTACCCAAGAACCTCAGCACTATGGGGTCAATGGAAGATTATCCAGAAGCTGGGCTCCAGTCCCAAGACCCTTCAGATGGATTCGACCACCTTGTTGCTGTGCCTTTTTAAACAAGTAGTAAGGCATTTGGCTCAGGAAGTAAAACAGGTTGGCTGGTAACCGGAAGGTTGCTAGTTCGATCCCTTGCTCCTACCTGTGAGTGTCGAGGTGTCCCTGAGCGAGACGCCTCACCCTAACTGCTCCTGACGAACTGCATGGTTGACTTGGCCGTCGGTGTGTGAATGTGTGTGTGAATGGGTGAATGTGAGGCAATATTGTAAAGCGCTTTGAGTGGCCACTGGTGAGAAAATGGCTGTATAAATGCAGTCCATTTACTGATCACCACGTGTTCCCTGGCAGGGCTGGATGCGGAGCTGTACTACGTGCGGGACAACGTGGTCAGCCACTTCGCTCTCTCCTTCATCATGCCTGTGCCCAGCGACACCAACAGCCTGCACTTCACCTGGTTCTCCAAGACAAAGGTAGGCACTACATTACATCATGTCACATCACAACACATTACGTCATGCTAAGTCAGCAGACATTACATCACTCGCATTACATCACGACCCACTATTTTGTATCGCATGACATAGGCTTGCGGCACACAACATTACATTGCACCTTTATCATCACACACCTTAATTCTAATATAAATCCACTGCGTTTACTGTTCTTGGCATATGAGAATAAAGGCTAGCCAACAGGCTGTCTGACCGTATCAAACTCAATGTGTTTTCTGTGGTCGTATCGGCTAGAAACAGCTGGTCCACAGACGTCTTCATGGATGCCTTTTGTTGTGGTCTCCTCAGGCGGACTACCGGCTGGGCTTCCAGGTGGAGAACCCCGCCGCCATGAACCAGCCCAAGAGCAACATCTCCAACCTGGGGGAGGTGCCCAAGGTCTCCTCTGGTACGTCGACCGAGGGGTTTGGAACGGTGTCCTGGTCAACGAGGGGAGCATGCTCTGTAGAACCAGGGATGTTCCAAAGACCTCGTGGTCCAGCTCCGTGTTCCTGAAGCTGGGTTCAGCATGCTGAACGTTGGCCCTCAGTTCCAGAGGTGGCCACTAGGAGATGTTGAGCGCAGCCAGAAGGAGTGAGTGTAGGGTCGCTTGAGGTCCAGTCCAGCCCCACACCCTGCTTCCTGCCCCCCCCCCCCCTCCCTTACTGGAAGTCACCTGGGGGGCCCCTGGAGAGCCCTCTACACACAAGGCTCCCAGAGCAGGGGTCTAGGCGTGGCTGCTGGTGTTAATGTGAAGGCCTGGTCCTTTTAGAAGGGTCCAGAACAGAAGCCTGGACAAGGGAGCGCTATGCCATCTGTGAGGGGAGGGCCAAGATTAGCACTAATGAAGTTCACCTCTGTTGGTCCATTGGGTTAATAATACTGTGTGTGTGTGTGTGTGTGTCCTTGTTTGTGTGTCTGTTTTTGTTATTCGTGTGTGTGTGACTTCATTCATCGGTGGGACTCTACGTGTATCCTTGCTTTTGTGTGTGTGTGTGTGTGTGTGTGTCTGTTTTTGTTTATCTCTGTCTTTCTCTATATTCATGTGTGTCTCTACATGAATGTGCTTGTCTCTCTACATTACTGTCTCTCTCAACATCACTGTGTGTGTGTGTGTGTGTGTGCGTGCGCAGTGTTCCGCGTGGACCTGTTCTGCTCGGGGAAAGTGGACGGGGAGGCAGTGCTCACAGTGCAGCTCAACCTCACCATCCAGGCCTCCAACTTCACAGTGCTCAACTTCAAGAGGAGGAAAATCTGCTACAAACGTACGTTCACCCCCCCCCCCCCCCCGTGGACCGGTGTGACCGCCTCGCCTCCAGCCCCCAGAACACACCAGACAAGGAGGGGTTGTTGAGGACTAGAACCACTTGCCCTGGTTCTAGACGCCAGTATAGGAACTTATTATTTTGATTCTAGAGGACCATCACATTTATCATCAGCATCAAACGTTTACAAAGTCTTTTGAATACTGCCTGTACAAATTCACATTTCCATTTGCAATAATTGGGGCATTTTTGCAGACACTTTTATCCAAAGCGACTTATTATGAGTACACTTGTCAGCAGAAAGAGGAACAACAATATATCGCTGTCGGTACAGTAAGGATGTTCATAGAACCAAGGGCCAAGCACGAACAATTGTTAGGTTCAATGATTAATGATTAATGATACTACTTCGAATCCATCTGTTTGAGTTTATTTAGATCAGGGGTCTCAAACTCAACTTACCTGGGGGCCGCTGGAGGTAGAGTCTGGGTTAGGCGGGGCCGCATCAAGTATTCCACAGAAAAAAGGAGCACAACTGACCCAATCTAAGTTAATGATCGGGCTATAATAAGATCACGTTGGCTATGTAATCGCTGACAACAGAGGACATTTCATAGTGGTTGGTGGAAACCGGGACATTTTAGCATCCTTTGGCTTTTGTCAGGACTTAGGACACGCAACTTAAAATTGGACTATCCCGGCAAAACCGGGACATCTGGTCACCCTATCAACAAGTGATAAAAAAGCGTGGCAAGCCACTCAGCAAAAATGTGCGTTTGACAACAACGCGCAGGCCGCACTAACACTAAACTTTGATGTCAAGTAGGGGGCCACAAAATATCATCCCGCGGGCCTCAATTGGCCCCCGGGCCACGAGTTTGAGACCCCTGATTTAGATCAAAACGTAAGTGTAAACTGCTGTATAACTTGAGTCATACTAACAACAGTGTGTGCCAGTCCCTCTTAACACGCATGCGTGTTCTCACCCAGACGAAGATAATCAGCCATTCAGCGTGCTGTATTTCCACGCTCGGGTTAAAACCAGGAAACGACACCAACAATGGCGTCTATTTACAAACCGCCCCCCAATGTTAATTATATGCGACCAACGGACTCCCAGCGGAGAATTCATAAACCGCTCTACTCTGAGCACGAGTCAAATTAGCCCCGCTGAATAAATGGCGTTTGTGTTTTATGAACCACATGGAGGGCTGGAGGTAAAGGTTGTCGTGGGTGAACACTACTCTGGCTTGGGCCGTGTGGTCGGGCGGGACCTGCACAAATTAAGGATGTGCATTGTTATTGGTTGAGGGGATTTGCATAAAGTGTACAGCTGCGTTATTCACAGTCACTCCTTGTATCGGTTTATGAACTACATGTGAACTATGTCGTACGCAGCTGGCTTGAATCTGTTTTGGTTTCTGGCACACAATGGTTCTCTCCTGTTCCTAAGTTTTGTCTTGTGATGTCCAACGAGACTCTTCAGTAAACCCCACAGTAGGGTCCTGTAGTTTACATCCGAGTTCATGCCTCGACCAATGAAAAAACAACGTATTGTCCTTGGAATTTCTGCGGTCTTATCCTTTTTAAGTAAGCAATCTTTTGTCAGTTCACCTTGAACTGATGCATGAATTAAGTAGCCGACGGATTAAATAACACATTAATTGGAATTAGGCTTTAAAAGCAGCTTCTACAAAAGTAGTTCAACGCGAGCCCAAAATGCATCAGGTTGAACCTTTTTCCTTCCATGGGTTCAGGTCCTACTTGGATATCTGATGGTCTGAACAGAGTTCATCATTGTGCTGCTACCGGTCCTTGCATCTAATCTCTCTTTCTCGCTCTCTCAGGAATAGACTCTGAACCAAAGATCGATACCCTCTCCAACAATGCTACCCTTCAAAAACCTGATGGTAAGTATTCTGTCTGTCTGTCTGTCTGTCTGTCTGTCTGTCTGTCTGTCTGTCTGTCTGTCTGTCTGTCTGTCTGTCTGTCTGTCTGTCTGTCTTTCTCTGTCTGTCTCTCTCTCTCTCTGTCTGTCTCCCTCTCTCCCTGTCTACCTCTCTCCCTCTCTCTGTGTCTCTCGCTCTGTCTCTCTCTCCCTCTCCCTCTCTCGTCCTTTAGTGCTCCTCCTGTCAGGCATGGTGTCGCTGGGCCTCAGACAGATGGGACGATGTAAGACGAGTAGAGTAGAGAGTACTGCACACCCTGCCTCCTCTTCTGTGGAACTAAGTGTGTTGGATTCACACGCTGGGAAAGTGCAGACAGGGGGAGAGGTGAGAGAGAGTTATAGAGAATGAGAGAGGGAGATTCCCACTCCGGTTGAAGCACTCTCTAGCTGTGTTCAAAATCGTTCCCTATCACGGATATAGTGCACTTTATAGGGTGCTCGCCATTTTGTACTGGTGTTTGAATTCTCAGTGGTTAATTTCATGCACTATATAGTGGACTTAAAATACCCAAAATTTGAGTGTACATACGATGTTCCCTACATGATACTCCCGTATACCACAATGCAATGCGGTCGTGTTTTTCCGGAGGACAAGAAGAAGCTGAATAACAGCGAAAACGAATACATTTAATGATGGAGTCTCCGGCTTTAGTTTAGAAATGTCAACAATTTATTTGGGATTTAACAAAATGTAAATGTAACATTCAAAATTAATTAAAAAAAACTTGATCAAGGATGTAACATTCAACATCAATAAAACCTCCAGCTTTCCTCATGAGTGCCCGGTTTGTTTACATGATGTGGGCCCGTCCGTCTGCGTCACACAAATACCCGGCGCATTTACTGATGCAAATGACGTTCAGAAATGTTCAGCGTAGCGTCCGAATTCTCGTTTGTTCGTTCCCTATATAGTGCACCATATCATGAACGCTATATAGGGAATAGTGAGTGAGTGAACAGGGAACGCTTTCGAACACAGCTTCTATCAGTGACCCATCAGGACCCGGTCTCTCCGGGCTGGAGGGGCGCTATAGGGGGCAGGGCTGCTCGTCTCCAGCCCACTGTGAGGCTCCGGGCCTGGGCATTACGGCTCCATTAGCGGTCCCTGCTGGAGCTCCTCTCTCTTCTGCCTGGGTGGCCCCAGGGGGCCCGGGGCCGCTGGAGCTCTTAGCGGTCCGAGGACCGCTCATCAGACACTGAAGACGGAGCTGCCGGTCTTCCAGAGGGGCTCCATTAGGGTGGAGGGGAGAGTGGTCTGGGGGGGGGGGGGGGGGGGGGGGGGTATATCTTCCCTATCTTTCTCTGTCCCTCATTATCGCTCTCGTTCTCTCTGTCCCTCCCCTCTAATTCTCCCCAGCTCTTCTCTCTCCTCTTCAGCCCCATCCCTCCCCACTATTACTACCGTCCTTCCATCCCCTCTCCCTTTCTCTCCTCCCCTCTCCCTTTCTCTCCTTCCCTCTCCCTTTCTCTCCTCCCCTCTCCCTTTCTCTCATTCCCTCTCCCTTCCTATCCCCTCTCCCTTTCTCTCCTTCCCTCTCCCTTTCTCTCCTTCCCTCTCCCTTTCTCTCCTTCCCTCTCCCTTTCTCTCCTTCCCTCTCTCTTTCTCTCCCCTCTCCCTTTCTCTCCTCCCCTCTCCCTTTCTCTCCCCTCTCCCTTTCTCTCCTTCCCTCTCCCTTTCTCTCCCCTCTCCCTTTCTCTCCTTCCCTCTCCCTTTCTCTCCCCTCTCCCTTTCTCTCCTTCCCTCTCCCTTTCTCTCCTTCCCTCTCCCTTTTTCTCCCCTCTCCCTTTCTCTCCTCTCCTTCCCTTCCCTCTCCTCCCCTCTCCTCCCCTCTCCTCTACTCCCCTCTCCTCTCCTCCCCTCTCCTCTCCTTCCCTCTCCTCCCTCTCCTCTCCTCCCCTCTCCTCTCCTTCCCTCCCCTCTCCTCTCCTCTCCTCCCCTCTCCTCTCCTTCCCTCTCCTCTCCTTCCCTCTCCTCTCCTTCCCTCTCCTCTCCTCCCCTCTCCTCTCCTCTCCTCCCCATGCTCTCCTCTCCTTCCCTCTCCTCTCCTCCCCTCTCCTCTCCTTCCCTCTCCCTTTCTCTCCTCCCCTCTCCCTTTCTCTCCTCCCCTCTCCTCTCCTCCCCTCTCCTCTCCTCCCCTCTCCCTCTCCTCCTCTCTAAGAAAGCAGGGTGCCCACCGGTGAAGCCTGATCAAAAAACCTGTTTTCTGTAATAAATTGGACCAACTCCTTGCAGTGCATTCCACAAATCTGATAACCTGAATAGTGTTTACTTAATTCAGTCTGATGGAGAGGCCTCCTTTAACGAGTCATTTCTCCTTTAGTTGCTAAGAGACGGCCTTCTTCGTAACGGTTTGGCTCGGTCTGGAATTAGACCTTATTTAGTCCCTCATGTGCTGACCATTGTATAACAAGTGACTTTGATTTATAGAATTAATGCTCAGGTGTTTAGTAACGGCTAAAAAATCTATTTCTGTGGTTTGTCAGGATTGTTTTCATTAGTTTTTTTTTATTTTATCAGCGTTTTAATTAAAATAGTATCTCTAACTTGTCATCACTTTAAACGAGGACTTCTCAATATTTATTTCCCGGAGCAAAGAAAGATTGAGTGAACGTTATTTCAAACAGTTTGAAAGGTGGCTGACCTTTTGACCTCTGACCTCTGACCTCCCCCCCCCCCCCCCTCCCCCAATGGAAGGGATCAGCACTCCCACCACCTCAACCCGTGTGTTCTACATCAGCGTCAGCGTCTGCTGCATCGTCATCTTCCTGGTGGCCATCATCCTGGCCATCCTCCACCTGCACAGCATGAAGAGGGTGGAGATGGAAGACAGGTGGGTGGAGCACTGACGCCCCCCCCCCCCCCCCCCCCCCCCCCCCACACACACACACACACACACACACACACACACACACACACACACACACACACACACACACACACACACACACACACACACACACACACACTAAATTCTCTTCTCTAGGAGAGAGGGAGGAGGTAGAAGGATGGAGAGGGAGGGGAGTGAGAGAGAGAGAAGGGGGGGGGCGTTGGTGAGAGAGGGAAGGGAGTGACAGAAAGGGGGAGGCGGGTGGGGGTGAGAGAGGGAGAAGGAGAGGGCTGAGGGGGAGGAGAGGGAAGAGAAAGGGGTGTGAGGGGAGAGAGAGGGGAGAGAGGGGGGAGAGAAAGGACAGGGGCGAAAGAGGGGCTGGGATAGGCAGGAGAGGGAGAAGGGTGGGGAGAAAGGGGGAGATGGACGGACTGAGTGAGAAAGGGGGATGGAGGGAGAGATAGGAGGGCGCTGCTGAGATGGTGTTTATATACAGACCGGGACAGACCCACTTACTCTAAGTCTGAGGGATTACGAAGCGACAGCTAGCGTGGAGACTGGGGCCTCGTACTTGGCAGACGGGTTTAGGCGGACACGTCATCCCACAGCCAGTATAACCCCAGGAAGAGCTCAGGCCTGACGGTGAGGCATGCCTTCAGTGAGGGGAACCGTGAGGTTCTGCCGTGTCCTGTTAGTCGTCTTACTAAAGACTGATGGTTCACCCTCAAGATGGCAGCCGTCAGTCAGTCCAGCTATGAAGCGACGTCCTGCTCCCATGGTTTTCTTCGTGGGGTGTATCTTCGTCGTTTGCATCCCATAAAATGTTCCCAGACGTGAAGACGCTAGAACAGACGTCGGCACATAAATTCGTACACATAAAAAAGGCAAACCGGTAAATGTGATGTCACAGAAATGTAAGCCAATGAAGCGCTGAAGGCCAACGAGGTCGCTTTGAGTTTAGTTTTAGATTTTTCTCGTAAAGCGACTTTTGATGAGGTTGTTCGTGAGGACACAAGGATACGAGCTCTTTAGACGTGGGCGGGGCTGCGGTGGTAAGTGCAGAGTTGGCTGGGTTCCCGTTGTAGGTGGATGTTCTTTTAAAGGAGCAGATCACCCCCCCATAAGGAAAATAACAACACTGTCTGGGTCTACCGTCGGTCAAACCACCAGCCACTGAAGTTTACTCCTAAACATAAAACATGCATAAAGACAAAACACTAACTTTATGCGTTCTACAAACTTTGTACGATAAACGTGATCTGATGATTTGTTTAAGATAAACTTTATCCCTAAAGGAAAGGAAAACGTTATAACATCAGAGAGAAGAAGTTGAGGTGAGGGGTTATTGATCCACGAGGGTAAAGTGGCACTAGAAGTATTACCAGTTAATAAGTCTGGTCACATGAATCGTGTCACTCAAAGCAATTGAAGACCACAAGCCGGTCCGATTTATTTAATTCAAATTCAATAGTCTTCTCAGAAATTGAATTAAGTGACCCAGCATAAAAGATGTTCTGGCAGCTTGTGACGCAGCTCTGTGACTGACTGAGTAGGGTGGGCAGGGGGTGGGGTCGGCTGTATGACACAAATCTAATGTCAATCCAAGTTTTTGTCCCTGCAGATAGTGGTCTTCCCTTGCTATAGTACAGTGTGTGAGTGTAAACTACCATGATGTACTGAGCTGAACTGTAGCTTGCGTCCAAGCGAAGTGTCCGTTTATTGACTCACCGACCGATAATGGTGCTTGTAAGGCAGCGCTTTGTTAGTGTGTACTGACCCCTGAGACGGCATCACTCTGATCTCACCCCACTGAGTGCCATCGGGTGTGTCGGAGCAACCCCAGATGTGTTGGCAAAGTGAAAGTGGACCGAGGTACTGAACAATGGATCGTCTTCATCTGCTCATAACATCTGTACCCCTCTTCTCTCCCCCGTCTCCCCCAGTGTGAGTGACAGCGGGAGTTCCCAGGGCCTCTCCCAGCCCTCCACCCAGACTACCCAGTACCTGCGGGCGGACACCCCCAACAACGCAGCCTCCGTCACCAGTAAGACCTCCACCTCCTCCGCCCTCTCTATCCAAGCCTTTCCGTTGACCTCCGCCCTCCCACCCCTGACCCCTGACCTTTATGTCACGCCTCCACACGTCAACATGCTTGTGCGTATGTTGCTGCGAGCTGAGTCACATTGGTTCATGTTGGGGCGCAATGGGGTACAAATTAAATGTGTCTTCTTTTGTACTTATTTAATACCTAACATTTACTAATACCTAATTGCTGCAGTAGGGTTGATATATTATTTGATCTGAAAACAGCTCTAGACTGTTCTCGCGTTGCTCTCTGGCGTTGTAGAGTTCTAAGGTAAGTTAAGTAAACAGAGCTCTGAGGGCAGCTAGAAAGCAAAACCAAGAAAGAATCGTACCTAGCTAGCTACTAACCGCGAGTACAAACCCTCTAAAGACACGCTAAAACCTTTCGCTCTGCAAGCGATTCATATAGACAGACCAGCGTTGAACCCAGAGTCCCCTGAGCAAGGCAGGTGCGCGGCACGCTAAAGTGTCAATGGGGTGATTGTGTGAACGAGGCAGTGAGCTTAAGTGGAGGCAGCAGGTTGTGATAGCAGGTCAGGATGTTGTTGTTCCTGCCTGGGAAGCTGTCACGCACTCACAGCCAGTCCCATTGTGGTCGACTGTTATTTAAATGACTTTACATTTATATATACTTCTGTGACTGACATACGTGCTGGTCCAATCACGTGCATAATTTTGTATGGTCCCGCCCCAGAACTTCCTGTTTCAATATGCAATGCATCTTAATCCTGCTGATTTTAAATTATACTCCTAGTGTTTATAAGTTAAAGGGCTACTATTATACCCCAAGGTGCATTGCTGATTAACCATAACAAGGCGTTTGAACATTCCCTGTGCAACATCCAAAGTGGGCGTATCCTTCCACAGTTGTTGCAGCCCACTGGTTGGCTGTTGGGCTGATCCGTCAACCATATAGGGGCCCTAGAGATCTGATCCTTTACTTCATTATTATCAAGCACATAGTCTCACTTGCTCGCTTCGTTTTTTGTATTTACAAAATGATTAACATTAGGGTGCTTTGTGTTTGTGTTGTAACATTGTCGCCACCTAGTGGTGAACCACTGTCACTGATGTCCATAATGTCACGCCTCCAATCATCTGTCTGTGTCGGCTCTGTGTGTTCATATCCAGAACTGTGGGTCTATCCCTGGTACCATACCCTTTTTATTGGGCACTCTACCCTCTGCGCGGTGGGTTTACCCATCTGAGCATTGCTAATGTCATGGATGTCAGGCGGCCAGCGTATCTCTAACCAATCTGCAATCAGGCATCCATTAGATGAGGTCATATTGTAATGATGGGGAGCATTCCATTGAGCATACCCCTCTCTCTCTGTCTCTCACTCTCTGTCTGTCTCTGTCTCCCTATTTCTCTCTTCTGCCCATCCACTTCCTATCTCTCCTCCACACCCCTTCTCTGTGTCTCTCTCTCTCTATGACTCTCTGTCTATCCTGCCATTAACCACCTCTCCTTCACCCCTTTCTTTCTCTCTCTCTCGCTCTTCCACCCTCTCTCATCCCTATTTCCTCCACCCCTTTCTTCTCCTTCCCTCTCTCTCCATCCTTCTCTCTCCTCCACCCCTCTCTTCTCCTCCTCCTCTCTCCTCTGCCTCCACTCTCCTCCACGTCCTCTCTCCATCCCTCTCTCTCTCCTCCACCTCCTCTCTCCTCCACCTCCTCTCTCCATCCCTCTCTCTCTCCATCCCTCTCTCTCTCTTCCACCTCTTCTCTCCATCCCTCTCTCTCTCCTCCACCTCCTCTCTCCTCCACGTCCGCTCTCCATCCCTCGCTCTCTCCTCCACCTCCTCTCTCCATCCCTCTCTCTCTCCTCCACCTCCTCTCTCCTCCACCTCCTCTCTCCATCAGACAACCATCCCGGTACTGCACCCATTCTCCAGCTTGCCGCTGCATCCTCCTCCTATCCCATCCCCGGTGCCCCCGCCCACGAAACCAAAAGTAAGTTCCACCTGTGGTTTCTAACAGAGGGGGGGGAAGTACCCTCTGCAGCATAGCATGATAGCTACCCTAGCTTAGCACGGTCTGGCTAGCCTAGCTTAGCACAGCCTGGCTAGCCTAGCTTAGCACGGCCAGGCTAGCCTAGCTTAGCACGGCCTGGCTAGCCTAGCTTAGCACGGCCTGGCTAGCCTAGCTTAGCACGGCCTGGCTAGCCTAGCTTAGCACGGTCTGGCTAGCCTAGCTTAGCAAGGTCTGGCTAGCCTAGCTTAGCACGGTCTGGCTAGCCCAGAGCTACATAGACCTAGCTGTAGCAGGGAGCCGAGCTCTGTGATACTCCAGTCATAGGATAACTTCTCACACTAGCATTACTAAAGCACAATGTCTGGGCAAATGGGATTCATCTCTGCAAGAATGTGGATGCATAAGAAGCTAGTATTTGTAATGTACTTATTGGCTGGCTTCTCGGTCTTGTTTGGCATTTCAGCACTGTTATTACTATAGCCCAGTCAAAAGTTTTCGTCATTATTTCCTTATTAGTCTTGTGAGGCAAAACTCTTCATTCTATCATTAACTGTAGAAGCACAACAAGCTCTTAGCACTAACCATAGCATTGACTTTAGCACCACAGCTAGCTTATCCCTAGCATCGCCTCATGTGGTTCCATTCATTCCCTTTTGTGTTTCATGTCTTCTCACCATTGCTGTCACATCATTCAAGTCATCACTGCATTTCTTAATTCTAAATTACTCCTTCTTGTGTATGTGTGTTTTAGAAATGTGTGGTTCAAGCTCATCTAAACTTGAATTGGCCACCAGATGGCAGCAGTGAGCCATGTTCTACAACCGGGACGTGTTTAGTTCCATGTTCGGGACTCAGGGGTTCTCAAACTGTCTCAGCCCCTTGAAAGACAAGTCCAGTGTGTCGCTAGGGTCAAACTGCACACTCAGTACATCACTCAGTACCACCAAATCAGTGACCCTCTTTTTAAGAGGGGTTCCGGGCATACTAAGCCCACGACCCGTTTTCCAGACAAAAAACGGGTCGCAACCCGATTTGGGGTCCTGACCCGCGGGTTAATGAGACAGTCAGCCCACTGGTTCAGATGGAATATGAAGACTATGTGAATTATAAGAAATGGGTTTTGGGTTGAGAGTTTAAGGAAGGTGGGGGGAGGGTTGTTCCCATGGTTACGACCCACGCCAACTTTATAACACCTTTTGTGTAGATAAGGGCCTTACAATGAGTGATGCTGTCTATGAAACGCGCAACACACCGTGGAGTTATACTACTGGTGTCCGGGAAGCCTTAACCTCACTCGGGATGCGGACGTTAAATACATCGCTGCTCAGACGGAGCTTCACCATCCACGCACACCGTGGTGTTAATAACACGTTTCCGAAAAGCCCAACTCTCTCGCGGACACTGCAGTCCACCGCCGCCTAGACGGAGCCCAACACCCCCCCGCCCCTTGGTCCTGACATCAGACCACCCATGGAACAGGTAGTCTGACGTCACGAACAGAACGGCCCCTGCATTCGGCAGAGTGAAACGTTCACATTGTGTTTTGAGGAGAACGGCAAAAACATAGGGTTTTACCCCTTTTTTTTCTCTAAACTGGGGACTTCAGTAACAGTGATAAAACGGCATAGATTACTATTTTTACTATCATAGAAGACGTGGTTTGGCGTTCACTGGCTCTTTAAGAACCCCTGCTGTGACTGTTCCTCTTCGACTGCCCCAGCAGTCAGGAGCAGGAGGGGACTGGGAAACCATAGCTTGTTCTTTACGCCCCAGTGGTCCAGCTCACATAGACAGTGGTGGTTATAAAGGAGAGCTGCTCTGTGGTCAGTAAACAGGATTAATCCCGGCCCCGGGATCAAAATTAATCACCGGGGAAACTGAAAATAACCACGCCTGTGTAGATATTAATGATTAATTACTCTGTGAGGCCAATCCACGGCCCGCTGGGCCTGTTAGATATGATAGGATATCTGGCTCTGGTTCGGAAGGACGAAGGAATGCAATTAGTTTGTTTTGTTACATAATTTAAAAAAATAAGAACAACTTCTCATCTCCACTTTAGGCAAACCCACCCATCGATTATAGAAGAACAAATACAAAGTGCTTTCTGCCGAAAAATTACATTGCAGGGTTGTTTGTTTCTTCTTTCACAGAAGTCGATTTATCGTATGACAACAAAAAAAACGGAACGAAAGAACAAACGATTGAACAAATATCACGGAAATTGATCTGAAAAGAATCCTGTCCATTAGTGCAGCGGTGACGACCAGTGCCATAAGCCTTCAAGTCTTCCTTGCTTAACGTCCACGCCTCCCCCTATCGTTGAAGCCCTATACTCCACCGGTAAGGAACCTCCTGCCTCTTCCACCGCCAAACGTCAGACCAACCACCCAGCCAGCCTGCGTGCGAGAGCTATCGTTCTTCTCTGGCGGCTTGTGTACAGAGGCCGTGTCTGTGTTTACTGGCCGGGGGCCCGCCTTGTGTGTGTGTGTGTGTGTGTGTGTGTGTGTGTGTGTGTGTGTGTGTGTGTGTGTGTGTGTGTGTGTGTGTGTGTGTGTGTGTGTTCCCAGTAGCGGCTGTAAACGCTGCGCCATGTGGTGGACACACTCACGCACAGCAGGGGCCATCCCCGCGGCCGGTGCGTCACGGCCGCCCGGTGCCAGGCTGATGTAAACCTCAGTGTTCAGCCGCGTTGGGGGTCTCTACGTCACCGCCGTTGCTGATGGTCACGGGCCCCTCTCCTCCTCCACGATGGTGGTCCCTCCTGCTGGGGGGCTGTGAGCTTCTAGTTGAGGGGGGTCACGTCAATGTGTCTTTGAACATCATTGTTAACCAGGGGTCACCAGACGACATCGATTACTGGCGGGAAAATCATGTTGGCAGACTAGTGTGTGTGTGTGTTTGTGTGTGTGTGTGTGTGGGGTTCCTCCTCCTGATGTGTTCGTGGTAGCTCCAGATGTGTGTGGTAACTCCAGATGTGTGGTTCCTCCAGATGTGCCTGTGTGTGTGCGGTTTCTCCTGGTGGTTGTGGTAACGCCAGATGTGTGTGTGTGTGTGTGCAGGCTACCCGTCGCTGCGCATCGAGAAGAACGACCTCCGCAGCGTGACCTTGATGGAGGCCAAGGCCAAGGTCAAGGACATCGCCATCTCCCGGGAGAGGGTCACACTGCGGGACGTCCTGCACGAAGGTAACCCCGGAAACACATACGCGGTCGCACACATTTACATTTACATTTAGGGCATTTAGCAGACGCTTTTATCCAAAGCGACTTACAATAAGTGCATTTGTTACAATAAGTACATTTGTCATAAGAAGTGAAACAATATATCGCTGTCGGTACAGTAAAGACGTTCATAGAACCAAGTGCAAGTCTTACAATCGCTTGGCTAACCCATTCCCCGTGTAAAGCAGCGATAGCAGCTACTGTAGATGCTACACAATTAAGTACCTTGAATAAGTGCAATGTACAAGTGCCAGGACGTACAACATTCAATGGTGGCTGTGCATTGGTTTCTATGCAGAGTCGAGATGAACTCTGAACAGGTGAGTTTTGAGTCTTTTGCGGAAGCTGGTGAGCGACTCTGCGGTCCTGACATCGGTAGGGAGCTCGTTCCACCACTGAGGTCCCAAAACAGAGAAAAGTTGTGACTTTGCTGATCGACCTTTGCTTGCTCTTAGCGATGGCGGTACCAGACGTCCAGCTGAGGTAGTTGAGCGGAGGGATCGAGCTGGGGTGTGTGGCTTTACTAATGCTTGGAGGTAGGCAGGGGCAGTTCCATCGACTGCCTTGTATGCCAGTACCATCATCTTGAATCTGATGCGAGCTATTACAGGGAGCCAGTGGAGGTCTCGGAAGAGGGGGGTTACATGTGAGAACTTTGGTAGGTTGAACACGAGGCGCGCTGCCGCATTCTGGATGCGCTGCAAGGGTTTAATCGCAGAGGCAGGGAGTCCAGCCAGGAGCGAGTTGCAGTAGTCGAGGCGGGAGATGACCAGTGATTGGACTAGAAGCTGAGCTGCTTCCCTTGTGAGGAAGGGCCGGCTCCTGCGGATGTTGTAAAGTGCAAATCTGCAGGATCGGGCCACCGCAGTGATGTTTGCGGTGCAGCATAACTTATTGTCCAACACTACACCAAGGTTTTCGGCAGTTGGAGAAGGAGATACAGTGATGTTCTCAACAGTGACCAGTAAGTCCATGTGTGGGCAATCTTTCCCTGGTATTAGGAGGAGCTCAGTCTTGTTGAGGTTAAGCCTCAGGTGATGGGCAGTTGTCCAGGTGCTGACTTCTGCCAGACATTCAGATATGCTTGTTGCAATCAGGGCTTTCTCAGATGAGGGAAAGGAGAGCAATAGCTGCGCATTTGCACACGCAGGCGCGCGTGCAAATGTGCATGCACGCACCCACGCACGCACACACACATGCTTGCAAATACACACGTTCGCACGCACACAATCGTTCACCCAGTCACGCTCGTTGACAAACACGCACACATGCTCGTACACACACACACGCTAAAGTACAAACACACGTACATGTGCACACACAGTCACGCTCGTACACACACACAGTCACGCTCGTTTACAAACACGCAGTCACGCTCATGTACATGCCAGTGTACGGACACAGACACACCCCCACAATCGATGCACACACGCACACCTTCTCAAAAAAACACGCACACATGTGAGTGCATTTCATAACAGCCCAGATGACAGACACAGAGCAGCCGTGTGTAGACGTTGAGCCGCTGCCAAACATAATAGCAGAGGTATCTGAACAGAAGGCGGTTTCCACTGTGTTGTTCCTGTCAGCCGTGAGGAAACCAGATTGTTTCTACTCATTAATTAGCTTTTGAGTGTGATGGGGTGAACCTGGAACCAATGTTGTTTATACACCAGGTGCATTTGGAGTTACAAAAACATATAATCTTTTCAGTCTAGCTTTCCATTCCAACAACAGGAGGGATGATCATGTAGAAAGACCAAATACTTAAACATTAGTAGTATAGTCAATAGTCATAAATCAATAAAACAATAGACCAGGATCATTCTCTAGAATCCGCATAAATCTTACAAAGGAAATCTGACGAATTTTTCCATCCTATCATAAAACTGAAGTGTGTGCAGTTGTCATTTATTGTTTTATATTGTCTGCATAAGGCTGTGAACTCTCCCCTGCAGTCCAGGCTTCGCAGTAGCTTTGATATATTTATGTCATCAAATCATGAATAATCTTTTGATCTCACCACGCGAGTAGAGACGAAATGCTAGTGCAACGACTTACTGACAGTGCAACATCACTAACTCAATCAGAAACAGGACCGATATCGGTAAGCATAGAAAGCAGTTCCCGGAACGCACGCAAACACCTGCGTGTTGTAACTCCGGCCGGGCCGTCCGTCAGTGGCGTTCGGTTGTTGCGTCAGCGAGCCACCCGCCTGTAGTTCCCACACCTCGTTCTGCCACTCAGAAACCCCGACGGGCTCCGGTGAGGAGGAGGAGGAGGAGGGAGAAGGGAGAGGAGGAAGAGGGAGAGGAGGAGAAGGAGGAGGAGGGAGGGAGAGGAGGGTGAGGAGCCGGAGGAGGGAGGGAGAGGAGGGTGAGGAGCCGGAGGAGGGAGAGGAGGAGGAGGGTGAGGGAGAGGAGGGTGAGGAGCCGGAGGAGGGAGAGGAGGAGGAGGAGGGAGGGAGATGAGGAGGGAGTGGAGGAGGAGGAGGAGGGGGGAGAGAGGGGGAAGGGGGAGGAGGAGGAGGGAGAGGAGGAGGAGGAGGAGGAGGGAGGGGAGGAGGAGGGGGGGAGAGGAGCGAGAGGTGGAGGAGGAGGAGCGAGAGGGGCAGGGGAGGAGGAGGAGGAGGGGGAGGAGGAGGAGGGAGAGAAGAAGGAGGAGGAAGAGGGAGAGAAGGAGGAGGAGGAGGAGGGAGAGAAGGAGGAGGAGGGAGAGAAGGAGGAGGAGGAGGGAGCGCAGTGGGAGGAGGGGGAGGAGGAGGAGGGAGAGGAGGAGGAGGAGGGAGAGAAGGAGGAGGAGGAGGAGGAGGGAGCGCAGTGGGAGGAGGGGGAGCTGGATGTTCTCGTGCGGTGGGGCGCGGGCGTGTCGGGGCAGGCCGTCTCCGCTCCGCTCAGGACGGAGGCAGTGGAGCAGCCATTCCTGGGCGCTTGTCTCAACACGCGGGCCCCTGACGGCCCCGGGGCCCGCGTTCAGCTGCCTTTTTTTTTTCTTTTTTTTCTTTTGAGAGTTTACGTTGATAGTTTATTTTGCTTAATGGCGTCTCACCGCGATCGGATCGTTAACTCCCCTGCGGTCCCTGAATCAACTTGACGGCAGTTTAGACAAAGGGCAGTTGAGCTCTGCTTTGGGCCCCTGGGAGCCAAGCAGCGCTGAGATGTGTCTCCACACACCTTCCTCGCTCTGTGGAAATCTGCCTTTGTGCTCGACTCAGAACATCAACACAGCGGAGATGAATACAAGACTAATTATATGAGTGTACGTGAGGGAAGGTGACTCACTATGTTTTGGGGTTGTGACTAGTGTTGTGGACTAGTTAACAAAATTACCCAACGAAATGTTAACGAGGTACGTTAGAGGTTATGACTAGCTGTGTGGATTAGTGAACGTACCCAGTCAACATGTTGATAAGACAGGTTAGGGGTTATGACTAGCGGTGTGGAGGGGTTAGGACCAGGTTTATGTAGGGTGTTGACTAGGTCTGTTAGGGGAGTTGACTATTATTGTGAAGGGGTTATGACCAGGTGTGTTAGGGGAGTTGACTAGTATTGTGAAGGGGTTAAGACCAGGTGTGTTAGGGGAGTTGACTAGTATTGTGAAGGGGTTAAGACCAGGTGTGTTAGGGGAGTTGACTAGTATTGTGAAGGGGTTAAGACCAGGTGTGTTAGGGGAGTTGACTAGTATTGTGAAGGGGTTACGACCAGGTGTGTTAGGGGAGTTGACTAGTATTGTGAAGGGGTTAAGACCAGGTGTGTTAGGGGAGTTGACTAGTATTGTGAAGGGGTTAAGACCAGGTGTGTTAGGGGAGTTGACTAGTATTGTGAAGGGGTTATGACCAGGTGTGTTAGGGGAGTTGACTAGTATTGTGAAGGGGTTAAGACCAGGTGTGTTAGGGGAGTTGACTAGTATTGTGAAGGGGTTACGACCAGGTGTGTTAGGGGAGTTGACTAGTATTGTGAAGGGGTTACGACCAGGTGTGTTAGGGGAGTTGACTAGTATTGTGAAGGGGTTATGACCAGGTGTGTTAGGGGAGTTGACTAGTATTGTGAAGGGGTTATGACCAGGTGTGTTAGGGGAGTTGACTAGTATTGTGAAGGGGTTACGACCAGGTGCGTTAGGGGAGTTGACTAGTATTGTGAAGGGGTTATGACCAGGTGCGTTAGGGGAGTTGACTAGTATTGTGAAGGGGTTACGACCAGGTGCGTTAGGGGAGTTGACTAGTATTGTGAAGGGGTTATGACCAGGTGCGTTAGGGGAGTTGACTAGTATTGTGAAGGGGTTATGACCAGGTGTGTTAGGGGAGTTGACTAGTTTTGTGAAGGGGTTACGACCAGGTGTGTTAGGGGAGTTGACTAGTATTGTGAAGGGGTTACGACCAGGTGTGTTAGGGGAGTTGACTAGTATTGTGAAGGGGTTACGACCAGGTGCGTTAGGGGAGTTGACTAGTATTGTGAAGGGGTTATGACCAGGTGCGTTAGGGGAGTTGACTAGTATTGTGAAGGGGTTATGACCAGGTGTGTTAGGGGAGTTGACTAGTATTGTGAAGGGGTTACGACCAGGTGTGTTAGGGGAGTTGACTAGTATTGTGAAGGGGTTACGACCAGGTGTGTTAGGGGAGTTGACTAGTATTGTGAAGGGGTTATGACCAGGTGTGTTAGGGGAGTTGACTAGTATAGTGAAGGGGTTACGACCAGGTGTGTTAGGGGAGTTGACTAGTATTGTGAAGGGGTTAAGACCAGGTGTGTTAGGGGAGTTGACTAGTATTGTGAAGGGGTTACGACCAGGTGTGTTAGGGGAGTTGACTAGTATAGTGAAGGGGTTACGACCAGGTGTGATAGAGGGATAGGACTAGGTACGTACGGGTCTATGTTGTTATCGGTAGTTATCGAGTTATGCTCGCGGATGCAGGGTAATGGGAATTACCAGGTAGGTTAGGGGTACTGACGAGGTAAAGACGTGACCAGCTACTAAGCCCTTGAACCCGGGGAAGGTTCGTTCAGGAAGTTCTTCAGTGTTCCAGGTCATCACTCCGGGTCTGGCGCCCAGTGGTGACAGGTCTGGCCGCGACGGAGAGGGCCCTGGGAGCCGTAGACCTCGCCCAGCCATATTAGCATAAGACCCAGACGTGGCTCCGGTGAACATCACTGACCTTTGGGTCTGGCTGCTCGTCCTGCTCCTAAATAACCTCCGGCTCTCGCTCCTCCGCCTCAGGAACGTTTGGACGCATCTTCTACGGTCTCCTCCTGGACGAGAAGGACCCCGCCAGAGAGAAGCAGGTCTTTGTGAAGACAGTGAAAGGTATGCTCTCCCTCCCTCCATCCCTCCCTCTCTCCCTCCCTCCCTCACTCACTCACTCACTCACTCACTCACTCACTCACTCACTCACTCACTCACTCACTCACTTCCTCAGGCTCTCCCTCCATCCCTCCCTCCCTCCCTCCCTCACTCACTCTCTCCATCTCTGCCTCCCTACCTCACTCCCTCCCTCCCTCACTCTCTCCATCTCTGCCTCCTTCCCTCTCTCCCTCTCGGGGCCTTTCTCCCTTTCTCTTCTTCCCTCTCCCCCTCTCTGCCTCTCTCCCTACCTCCCTCTCCCCCTCTCTATGCCTCTCTCCCCCTCTCTCTCCCTCTCTCCCCCTCTCTATTGCTCTCTCCCCCTCTCTGCCCCTCTCCCTACCTCCCTCTCCCCCTCTCCCTCCCTCTCTCCACACTCTCACAAGAGCTCTGAGCTCGCCAGAGAATTTCCCTTTGCTGCTCCTGGAGCCAGCTATGAGATATGTTTATACCTCATTCAAGGATGTGGATGGATGATTTGTGGTTTGTTGTGTCAAGTTCAACCCACCACCCAGTACACAGACACTGCTTTGTAACACATTAAGTGTTTTACCTATCTTGATTTATTAGCGATCAGCCTTTGTTGGCATGGATCCTGCCCTCAGCGCCCGGCTGGCAGGGAGGGGATCCCGGCGCTACCTTTGCACCGTGACGGGCCTGGTGGTAATCTAACACGGGCGTGCCAGAGACACGCCGGCAGCTCTGATCAAAGTCGATCTGCAGGCAGAGGGTTTCAACCCACATGGGTGCTGCTGACATTTACATTGAGGGCTTTAGCAGACACTTTTATCCAAAGAGACTTACAATAAGTACATTTGACAAAGGAAAGAGAAACAACAATACATCGCTGTCGGTACAGTAAAGGTGCTGGCACACCGCCTCGCTGCCGGAGGGTTGAGCGCGCCGGTGTGGAGGGCCAGGCGTTTTCAAAAGCGGCTGCTGCTGCCGCCGAAAGTTTCAACACTGGGAAAGCTGAGCGGTAGGGCAAAATCTGTGTGCGTTCACGTGGGCGCCAACCGCTTCCCGGTCAACAGCCGTATTTGTAACCGCCTCCCCTCTGCCGCCCTTCCCTCATTGAAGTGAACGGGGGCGGCGAGTTGCCGCGCGGCGGTGTGAAACCAGCTTAAGGATGTTCCTAGAACCAAGTGCCAAGCACTAACAATCGCTAGGTAAACGCCTTCCCCGTATACAAGGTTAAGACGCTACACGATGCCAAGTACTATTTTTAAGTGCCGGGACGTACAACTTACAATAAGTGTGTACATTAGGTGACACTGATGACCCCCACAGCCAGCGCGCCCTCTGACACTGCAGATGTTTCTTGAGTCCTGCATGCCCTCAGACTGCACGGTGTTGGGGCGGGGGGGATGCGCTCTGTCTCCAACTTGCAAAGACTTCGTAAATCGTGACCGTTTAAAATTCAGGACAGTTCTTGACAAACTCGTCGGTGGCGGTGATTCAGGACACACACCGCTGTCCGGGAGGGGAACCGGGTTCACACGCCCTCCTCCGCGCCGTCGGCCCGATGCCAAGTCAAGAAGGCTCAAGGGTTCCCGGTAGGGGCGAGTCTCTCAGCGACATTGTTCTTACCTTTCATCGGGTTGCCATGACGGCTGACCTCTGCCCCCCCCCCCTGGCGCCTGGTGTTTGCGCAGGGCGCGGTGGACGACGGCCTCATGCCAGGCTCAGACCCCCCCCCCCCACTTCCTGTTAGAGCAACAATGGTTGATCCCTTGGCATGCTAGGTGAGTCAGCTGCGGACAGACTGTGGCCACAGATTAAGAACCAGGACCTCCAGGGTGATCAGTACCAACCCGGGTCACCCAGGCTCTACCCCCCTGTGTGTGTGTGTGTGTGTGTGTGTGTGTGTGCGTGTGCGTGTGTGTGTGTGTTTGTGGGGGGTAATTAATGGCTTTCTGCTATGGGAAGCTGTGTGGCGGCTTTGACACCGACTGAACCATCACACATTTTCTTTCTTCCTCTGTGGGTTGGTGTGTACTTAGTTTGCAACCTGGGGGGGGGTGTGGGTTTGTGTAACCTGAGGAGTGTAGTGGTAGTGTGTTTTTCCAGATTTTTCTGGCAGTTTGGGTGTGTAACCTTACTTTTGTGGTGATGTGTGTGTGTGTGTTTGTGTGTGTGTGTGTGTGTGTGTGAGAGTGACGTCTGCAGCCTGGATGTCGGGGTTGGTGTGTGTGTGTTGGGCTGGAGCATTGTGTGTGTATGAGTGTTTCAACATGTGCTCCTTTGTTAGCTGACGTGTGTGTGTGTATGTGTGTGTGTGTGTGTAACCTTTCTCTGTTTTCTATCTGGGGTCTAGACAATGCGTCAGAGGTCCAGGTCACCATGATGCTGACAGAGAGCTGCAAGCTGCGGGGGCTCCACCACAGGTGAGTCGGGACGCCCAGGTACCTCACCTGGCCAGGTACCTCACCTGGCCGTGTATCTGACCTGACCATGTACCTCACCTGTCCATGTACCTCACCTGGCCAGGTAACTCACCTCGTGGGCTCTGAGTGTTTTGTATAGAAGATGCGGAGTATAACACAGTGTCCTGGGCGCTGAAAGGCATTTTGGGAGGCCCCTCACCACAACATATCTCTCGGTGGGTTAGTAGACGTTAAGTCACATAGAAGTGCAAAATAAGCTGCAATGGGTGAAATAACGCTCATACAACAGAGGTTGAGCTTGCATAACAGGCATGCCTAGCTAAGCGTTCCAGACGAGAGCTGGGTTGACCTCCTGGAGACCGCTACCTCCTCTTAGGCTGAAGCCTACAGCTACCCTGTCCCAAGTCAAGACCGGGTAATCACCCCTTCTATGGAATGCTCTCAGACTGGGAATGTGTGCTCATGGAGGTGCTAGGAGACCCGTACAGCAGCAGACGGTGATGGGTGGAACATACCACCCTGTCACTTCTGGGAAATAGAGTTAATGACTCCCGGAATCATCTGTCGAGGTTTAAACGTGGATATTCGTTTTCCACGTATGTGGCACGGGAGGTCGGTGAGATCGTGTCGGTGAGGTCATTTGGAGCGGCAAGTTCTGTCGTTAAGAGGTCACAACCCCGGGTGGGTTTGGTGACGCCTTGCCAACAGGTGACTCACCGCATCCCGGAGAGGAGACGAGGGGCGGAGCCTCAGTCCCTTCCTCTTTCCCCTTTCTGGCAGTGGTCAGTGTCTCAAAACAAACACCCTTCCCAGCACCACCGTGTAGTGTTGGCCCTCATGGTCTCTCCTGGTGAAGTGTCGGCCCTCACTGTCTCTCCCCTGGTGAAGTGTTGGCCCTCCCTGTCTCTCCTGGTGAAGTGGTGAAAAGACCTCATATGTGATGCCTTCATTTCTATCTGTTTTGTGTTTCCTCCAGGAATCTGTTGCCCATCAGCCAGGTGTGCACGGAGGAGGGGGACACGCCCATGGTGCTGCTGCCCTTCATGGCCTGGGGAAACCTCAAGCTCTTCCTGCGCCAGTGCAAGCTAGCGGAGGCTAACAACCCCCAGGTGAGCTCCCGGTAGTTAGCATCTTAGCACATAGCTTCTGCACCGCTTAGCTGGAAGCAACCTCAAGCTATTGTAGCGCTACTGAATATAGCGCCAGTGTAAGGTATAGTCGATGCAAACGAATCCCAGGTGAGCTACCTCTATCTCTTAGCTTCTCACTTTTTCTGCAATGCTTACCTTCTCTTTTCTTCTCAGGCAAATATTTTTTTTCTTTAGTTTATGAGCATAAAGCTTATAAGGATCAAGCTTGTTTACCTTCTTTATAAAATGTTAAAATAGCCGTTAATAAGCAGTATCAGAATGTTTCTTTCAGTGTACTTGTAGCTCATGTGGTAGCACAATTAGCATGATGCTACTATAGCTGCCCTATATAGAACACACATACACCTTTTTGAAGTTTGACTTCTCATCTCCTCAGTCAACAGCCCAACCTGACAGTATCCTTCTCCACGACCCCGCGGCGGGACATTAGGTCGAGACCCTTCAACACATTAGCTGGCTCATTGTTGTATAATCACCGTCTCCCTGTCCAGACTCCTGCAGAAATGGTTGCAGGCGTGTTGACAATCGGCCCCTATTGACCAATAATCGGCGGGTGAGCCGTGTTATTATGTGCTGTGTGAAGGGGGCAGGGAGGGGGGTGTTTTGATGTGCGGTAGAACACAATGGCTCAGCTATGTTCGCTTCCCTCGGGGTGTCTTGCGTGCGTTTGGCACGGCGCGCTTGATATACAACCTGACTTCCTGCCAGGAGACATACGCACACGCGTACAATAGGGCCAACAGATGAGAGGTGCTCTGAGAAGGTGTTTGAAAGAGGCGGCTTCCCGTCGCAAGACGAAGCTTGTCTCCGCTAGCAACAATCAGTGCTCTGTTTGAGTCTGAGGTGAAACTCCTCGCTCCTCTCCTCCATCTCCTCACACCTGGAGTCTGGTGAACATCACCCTCTCACTCGCTCATTAATTCATTCTTTCACTCACTCCCATTGTGGTCTTGGAATCGGAAGATGCAGATACTCTAGCTCATTAACTCCTCACATGTCTCCTGGGAGACTGATAAAACAATCACCCTCGCACTAACTCAAATCATTCATTCGTTCTTTCGCTCACTCTCATCCTGGTCTTGGAATCTGAAGATTCCGACGCTTGTTCATTTATTCATTCGCTCATAAACTCCTCCACATGTCTTCTGGAGACCGGTAAACAACCACCCACCCACTCATTCATGCACTCTTCTTATTGTTTTTTCTGGCTCTTGGAGACACTGACGGACACTCATTCATACCTTCAAGTGTCAGTGAGCAGGGTGTGACTTCTGGGAGTGCACGTGTGTTGGCATGGGGGGTGTTTTTTGGCAGACAAAGACTAGCATTAGCGTTTGGCAGAAGTTCTGAAACTGAACATCTGGTGGTCGTGGCTGAACGCCTGATATCACGGCCAGTCCTCCCCAAGAAGTACCTTCACATGGCTGATCTCAAGAACCTCCTCACAACGTCTCCAAGATGGCTCCATGAACCTCCTCACCCTGATCGCTCCATGAACCTCCTCACCGTGATCGATCCATGAGCCTCCTCACCACATGAACCTCCTCACCTCCTCACCGGGATCGATCCATGAACCTCCTCACCTCCTCACAGCGATCTCTTCATGAACCTCCTCTCGAGGATGGCCTGAGGAACCCTCTCCCCACAGCTCCACCTCCTGCGTAGCTCCAGACACACACAGCGACCCGCCTTTGTATGCTGATATCAGTTGAGCTTTTCACTTGACTGATTTTGGAGATTAGGACGATGGGCATTGGCTGTAGTAGACGCCGTGTCAGAGAAGAGGCGGGCACACGGAACCCCTCATAAATCACCGCTGTCGAAGACTCCTCACCCGGCCACGGTGTTGCATAAGAACGGTGCATGTACACAAGCAGAACGCCACACCTACTAAACAAAGGCATTAGGGGGGAGGTGTGTGTGTGTGTGTGTGTGTGTGTCGCCCCAAGGTCAAGTCAAGCTTCTGTGCTTAGAAAGACGTTTCAGTGAGGCGTCAGGGTGCACGGCTCAGCTGCCGAGGAGGATAGAAGGTTCAGAGAGGCCCTGAGGGCCTTCCACCCATCTCCTGTTCCTCTTGTTGTTCAGCCTGGACCTCATCACGCTGACAGCTGAACATTACCTCCTCTGGCCACGCCCCAAGCACTACAAATCAAAAAGTGTGTGTGTGAGAGCTGTGCGCTGGTGTGTGTGAGAATTTGTGTGTGTGTGACTGAGTTCATGTGCGTAGGAGAGCTTTAGTGTGTACGTGAGTTGTGAGAGCGTGTGTGCATCAATCATACCTGAGCGTCGATCTTGTGTAATAGATCCCCTCTGACTCAGAGCGTTGAGGCTAGTGGAAAACTATTTGCACCGTAATGCACCTAAAACACAGGACACCTTTGACCTCGATTCTGACTCTTGCATGTCGTCGCACTGCACCGCATGAATGAAAACAAGGGGCTTGCGCCTCACACACTCATGCTTAATCTTTCTGCTCGGCACTTTGTTGTTGTGGTTGGTCCCGCCTCCCCGTGAGGATTGACGGCTCCGTCTTCCAAGGTTCGTACTCCGGCCGCGTTCCTTTAGGAAGGAAACACGCCGGAGCGACAGGAAACCGCCTGCCAACGACCTGTTGCTGCTGCTGTCGCCAGAGACCGGGTCTCCTGCACACAGGAGCGCTCTGCTCTGGTGGAAACACCTGTCTGCTGACTTTGATGAGGGTTTTTAGTGTTCACTGTTTTTAAATAAACCTTCTAACCTGTCTCTCTGTGTCTCTCTCTCTGTCTCTGTCTCTCTGTCTCTCTCTTTCTCTGTCTCTGTCTCTGTCTCTCTCTCTCTCTCTCTCTCTCTCTCTGTCTCTCTGTCTGTCTCTCTCGCTCTCTGTCTGTCTCTCGCTCTCTGTCTCTCTCTGTCTCTCTCTCTCTCTCTCTCTCTCTCTCTCTCTCTGGCTGTCTCTCGCTCTCTCTCTCTCTCTATGTCTCTCTGTCTCTCTCTCTCTGTCTGTCTCTCGCTCTCTGTCTCTCTCTCTCTCTCTCTATGTCTCTGTCTCTCTCTCTCTCTCTCTATGTCTCTCTGTCTCTCTCTCTCTGTCTGTCTCTCGCTCTCTGTCTCTCTCTCTCTCTCTCTCTATGTCTGTCTGTCTGTCTCTCTCTCTCTCTCTCTCTGTCTGTCTCTCTGTCTCTCTCTCTCTCTGTCTCTCTCTCTCTCTCTGTCTGTCTCTCTCTCTCTCCCCCTCTCTCTCTCCCCCTCTCTCTCCCCCTCTCCCCCCCCCCCAGGCGGTGTCTCAGCAGGACCTGGTCTACATGGTGATCCAGGTGGCGTGTGGGATGAGCTACCTGGCCCGTCGAGAGGTCATCCACAAGGACCTGGCTGCCAGGAACTGTGTGTGAGTGTCGGGGTTCCCTGCCGCTCCCCCTCTCCCACCTCAGACGTCTCTCAACTGGTTTCACCTTCCACTATGTACAGTCTGGGGTCGTCCTCCTGCTTTTAATCCAATGGGATTTACAGCGAGGTCGTGCGTCAAAGCAGACAATTTAAGTTGGAATAGCTTCAAAATGAGGGCTCCAAGAGTGCCGACTGAGTTTATAAATAGAACTAAACCTGGTGGACACACGCACTCGCGCCCGCGCACAGACACACACGCAGACAAACACACACACGCACACCCTTAAACACAGGGTTAGCTCCATTACTATTAGTGCAAATTACTGTTGCCTGGAACAGAAAATAAACTCAAATCTGCAGCTGAATACGCTCATTTGTGATTGGCTGAAGCCGTATCGCCAGGTTCACCATAGCTGATAGTGCTGTGGCTTAAAGCCCAGCCAGCATTCAGGGGTTGCATCGCCACGTGGGCAAGTTGGGGTCCCTAGTCCCCGGGGTGAGGTGAACCTCTGAACCCACACCTCAGGATCCTCCCTGCTCTGTCGTCTGGATCATTTTAGGATGAACCAGGGAAGGGGGATGTCTGTATTCGGTTCATCTGTATGAACGGATCTTACAATCTGCTATTATTTTTATTTTTATTTTTTTATGTAAAGAGCTTTTCCTTAGATTAATGAGAGCTGTCCTGATTGGTCAGAAATGACCCAGGAGATGTGGTGGTATAAGTTCTCATGGTCTCTTACAGAGGCAGGCTGACAGTCAAGCAGAACAGACGTTTCCATCGCTAATGGCTGACGGATGGCTAGGAAATTTCCAACTAATGACTCAGATTCCAGTGCTTAAATCTTGCAGCACCTATTCTTCTGTCGCGTGTAGCCGTTCCTCCTCACGATGCACAACGCCCTCCCTCCCCTGTCTCCCCCCAGCATCGATGACAACATGCAGGTGAAGATCACGGACAACGCCCTGTCCCGGGACCTGTTCCCCATGGACTACCACTGCCTAGGGGACAACGAGAACCGGCCTGTCCGCTGGATGGCCCTGGAGAGTCTGCTCAACCACGACTTCTCCAGCGCCAGCGACGTGGTGAGACACCGAAGCAGCTTGGGCTTTACTCTGGGGGTCACTGTAGTTCTGTTGTTCCTGGTGAAACACTGTGTAAACTGTATTATTAAAGGTTACGTCATATATAATACGGGTCGGCTAAAGGTAAAATGATTTTTAGGGCGGCAGTAGCTCAGGCGGTAGAGCGGGTTGTCTGGTAACCTGAAGGTTGCTGGTTCGATCCCCGGCTCCTCCTAGCGGAGTGTCGAGGTCTCCCTGAGCGAGACGCCTCACCCTGACTGCTCCTGACGAGCCGGCTGTCGCCCTGCGTGGTCGACTCCACCATCGGGGTGTGAATGTGTGTATGAACGGTTGTAAGTCGCTTTGGATATAAGCGTCGGAAAATCCCCTAGATGTAAAATGTAAATGTAAAATGAGCTCAAAGCAGTTGGTTGATGCAACGACAAATTAGATTGCAGAAGTGAGAACAGTGACCTCCACTCCTGCTGGAACAGGAACTTCAGCTCCTAAGGGGACCTGACGACCTGATGACACCCCTCAGCTGCCACGGTTCCGAGAAGAATCCGGTCCCTCCTTCGGTTGTGGTTTAGTGTGAACCTCCACCGCATTACAAAAGCATGAGGCCTCAGCTCTAGATAATGAAAAAAAGTTAAAACTATCCTAAATAGACTATCATCATCTAGATAATGAGATGATGATAACACTTGATAAAATACGCTCTGTATATAAATAGACTGTCCCCACAAGGGGGGTTCATGTGGTTAAGAGAAGGTCCCCACGATGCAGTGTATTCTGTGTGTGAGGGGAGGATAGGGAGGTACAGAGCACAGCACCATCCGTCTAACTGCCCCCCCCCCCCCCCCCCCCCCCCCCCCCCAGTAGCGAGGCGACCTCACTGCCTCCCCTGGTCCTCTGAGACACCTGAAAATGTCAGACTGCTCCGATCTAACTGGAAACACACACACACACACACACACACACACACACACACACACACAAACCACCGCCCATTTCCAGCCTCTGTCAACACACACATTCACTTACAGTTAAGACATTCCAGCGAGAAAACAATTTGCTGCTGTGTATAAATATCGCTGTGCCGCTAAGCCTTACTCACACACTGGGAGGAAAGCGGAGCCAGACATATACAACAGCTGAAGGGTACCGTACGAGCGCCCCCTGCTCCCACGGGGGGCTCCGGTGGCGTGGGTGATCTCCGCGGGACACTCTCCAGGCCGCCCGCACACGGCCAGCGCTGGCAGCGTCGCCTCCATGGATGGAGTTCACGCTACGCACTGCCCATTCATCACTATAGTCTCTCTGCCCCCTTCTCTCTCTCTCTCTCCCCCTCTGCTCCTGAAGTCCCCACCTGTCCTTTAAAGGGAGTGTGTGTTGTTGTTCGGGGGACCCTGGCGTCATGGTGAGGAACTTTGTTTACAGGGGTCGGCCGTTGGCCCAATCTGATTGGACGGGCGAGGGTTCTAAACTTCAATTTGGAGCCTTTTGGGTCTCCTACCGGGGCTAGACCAGGTGGATCAATGAGCGTATGTGATATGATGGTGATGGTGAAATGACTAGTGATGCCCTGAGAGGAAATGCCACTTAATTTGGTTTCTTTTTCACAAAGGACCAGATTGTAGTCTCTTTCATAAAAGTGTAATTTATCATGTAGATGGCTTGGTTTTCTGTTGTCAATGGAAAATGTTGGCATGTAACCAGTGTGCCTGGCCCAAGTGCTGATTGCACCGGTACCTAGTTAGCCCTCTCAACCTCCGTATCAAAACATTTGGTAAGAATGCTTAATATCTAAAGTGCATATTGCCAACATTTCCTTGTGTTGTTTCTGGAAAACTTTATAATTTTTCCAGAGAAATAAGGCAGTGAGATTGCATCTCACTGCCTTATCTGGCAGGCTGACTCAGAGTTCTTTGCTTCAATTTGTTACTAGTCGGACATGACGCCTCAGCCTTGTGTCTCCTGAATGACTAACGTTATGTAATGCCTGGAAAACGTGATGCTCACTCCACCTGTGTTATCAATTTATTGAGCCGGATGCGTATTCACTCTGTGTTGTGTCATTGCGTATTCACCGAGTGTTGTGTCGATGCGTGTTCACTCGGTCGTTGTGTTTCCTCCTCAGTGGGCGTTTGGCGTGACGCTGTGGGAGCTGATGACGCTTGGCCAGACGCCCTACGTGGACATCGACCCCTTCGAGATGTCCGCCTACCTGAAGGACGGCTACAGGATAGCTCAGCCAATTAACTGCCCCGACGAGCTGTAAGTCACCTTTCCGTCCCTCATAGCCTTCAACGCTACGACTCTACGAACATCGTGAACTTTACGAACATTGGTAACTTTACAAACAATAGACTTTATTAACATAATGAACTTTACGAACATAATTTACGAATATCCTTCACTTTAAAAACATTGTCTATGATGTGAAATGCAGATCCGATCATTGTCTGGAATGTGCCAATCTAAAGAAAGCAAACGTTTTTCCGAAGGTGTTCCCAGGAATGTTCTGGAACTTCGTAGAATGCAGTCGGCCACGGAGTGTGTTGGGCTGGTGTATGTTCTCTCTCTAGCATCAAGATATGCTTCGAACAGAAACCGATTGATGGCTTAATATTTTATGGGCCATGCTTTCTTCTGTTTCCTACTCTCATTAATATCCCCTCAGATTGCGATCTCACGGGGATGTTTAGAATCGTTATGTAGTCACTGCAGGGGGGCTCGTTGGTCTTCTGTTCTCATTAGTCGGGTTTCTACTACTCAAACACCAAGGCGATGCTTGCTAGCCCTGAACTCCTCTTCAGAGTACAGTTAAGCACAGAACAAGCAGGCAGCACATTCCAGCGCTACATGAGTGTGTTTACAACGGATTTAGACTTTAAGTTACTATGTTCAGTTAAGGGCTTTCTTAGTGACACAGTAGAAAGTACAGGACAGTGTTAGAAATAATAAAACGACAAGAACCAGACCCAGAAAATCTCTAGACTCAGTGACAGTATGACCCCGCCCGCAGTTCACCATGGGACGGTAGTGTTGGCAGGTGAGGGTATGAATTCAGTTTTCACAGGTTCTGTTTTCAGGTGACCAGTGTGTTTCCACCGAGCGAGAGGCTGGCGTCTCCCTAACAACAGAGTAGTGATTAATTGTGGGGCCGTTCCTCCCTCCACAAACAAACCAAATGAAAACATGAATCAGTCCTGCACAAAATCACATGTTGTTCCTGTTCCAGCGGTTTAACTTTTCGCAAGAATAGGTGTTGATGGGATCAGCTTCCTTCTGTGCCCGGTCGGGGGGTCATGTTCTGGCTCGGCTTCTGCTCCACTAGCGGCTCTGTTTTCTGTGTTTTGGTTGGCTCCTGGCAGGCTCTCTATATTTAAAGGTTGTTGTGGTTCTGTTCTTTGATTTGTTGCCTGCGTTGTTCTGTTACCTGCCATGTTCTGATTAGTTGTTGTGGATCTCTGGTTCTTCGTTTTTGATTGGTTGTTATGTTCCCCGTTGTATTCTCATTGGTTTCTAGGGTCTGGTTCTGTATTCTCATTGGATGTTGGGGTTTGGTTCTTTGTTCTGATTGGTTGCAGTGCTGTGGGCTGTGTTCTTATTGGTTGTGTTGTGTGCTGTGTTCTGGTTAGTGTTTTCTTGGATGCTGTCTTCTGATTGGCCGCTATGCTCCCTGCTCCGTTCTGATTGGCCGCTTTGCTCCCTGCAGGTTTGCGGTGATGGCGTGCTGCTGGGCGCTGGACCCGGAGGAGCGGCCCAAGTTCCAGCAGCTGGTCCAGTGCCTGACCGAGTTCCACGCCGCCCTGGGCGCCTACGTTTGACCCGCCCCCCTGTTGTCTATAGTCCCGCCCGCTGAGAACCACCAGGATGCTATCTATAGTCCCGCCCCCTGAGAACTACCAGGATGCTGTCTATAGTCCCGCCCCCTGAGAACCAACCAGGGCGCTTTCTATAGTCCCGCCGCTCGAGAACCACCAGGATGCTGTCTATAGTCCCGCCCCCCGAGAACCACCGGGGCGCTTTCTATAGTCCCGCCCCCCGAGAACTATCAGGGTGCTGTCTATAGTCCCGCCCCCGGAGAACCACCAGGATGCTGTCTATAGCCCCGCCCCGTGAGAACCACCAGGACGTTTTCTATAGTCCCACCCCTGAGAACCAACCAGACACTTTCTATAGTCCCTCCTCTTGAGAACTACCAGGACGCTTTCTATAGTCCCGCCCCTGAGAACAACCAGCTTTCTATAGTCCCGCCCTGAGAACAACCAGGATGCTTTCTATAGTCCCTCCCCTGAGAACAACCAGGACGCTTGCTATAGTCCCGCCCCCGAGAACAACCAGGATGCTTTCTATAGTCCCTCCCCCTGAGAGCCCTCATCTTGTGGAGAAGGGGCTGAAATCATGCCTTTTTATAGAACTGTATATAAACTAATTACACCAAACGTTGAATTAGTTATATATATTATACAAAACAAGAAAGCAGCATCTGTTACGGTTGGATTTGTAAAGAGGTTTTTTTTATTATAGTATAGCGGTTTTACATTTTTACAGAATTGTTACGTGCTTTTTTATATCTTCCACAAGCTTTAAAGGCGATGGGGGTTCCCCTCCCCTCCCCTGCCTTGCCAAGGAGTCCCCAGGTACTGCCCCCCCAGCATGCTACCATGTACGGACTCGAACCCCCAGCCTTACAGACAGTATTTTCCACGCTGTGGTGGAGCTTTGAGTGCATCCCAGTGGCCCAGTGGGGGGGTGGACCAGTAGACCAGTGGGAGGGTGTTCCAGTGGACCAGTAGGGGGCGCTCCATGGTATTATTTGTATATATTCCTGTTCTCCACAACAGTCTTTTGGTACGAGGAGCTTCTTCACACGGACGTTTCCATGGAGACCCCTAACAACGCTCTACGGATGTTGCCGCTTATTACATTTTTTTCTTCCGGACGACACGGTAAAAAAAATTAAAAAACACCACGTGCCACAGACCCCCCGATGATGACCTCCGACGTCTGAAGGTCAAGTTCACGCGACACGGCCTGGTCTTCAAGATGAACTCATGACACAGGTCATCGATTGGATTGGAAGGTGTACTCGTATTGGTGATTGATCTGAAGCTATTGTTTGACGTTTTTTATTTTGATTTTATATTATATATATATATTGTTTTTATTTGCTGGTTTGCCATCATTTCAGATTTGTGAATTCCGCCATTTTGTCCGGTTTCGTACGTTTGTTAACGGAACCGGAACCCAGGACCGAAACCTTCGACCGGACCGGAACCACGACCCGGACGGCGCTCTGTTATCGGTGAACATGTGGAACAGGAACCATCACTGTGAAACACGAGAGACTCCTAACCCCCCCCCCCTATCCCTGGGATAAGTGCTGAGGGCGCTGCATGCCTGTTTGGGTCGCTGGCTCCCAGCCGCTCTCTGAATGAATCTTCTTCACACATTAAACGGGACCTGTTCAACAACGCCTTGGCTCTGCTTCCTCGCTAGTCTGGGCTAGTTCCCCGCTCCCCCAAACAATCCCCCTTCTCTTCCTCCCATGACCTGGAGGAGTAAAGACTGTGATTACAGATTAATGTTTATCTGGCTGGCAGGGCTATATTTAGTACGCAGCCCTGTCATTTGCCAAGCATTGATGTTTTTGCTTCTATAAATGAAGAGGTTGTTGATGGATGCGCGCTCGGACTCAGTGGTGAGGTTCCTGTATCCCTCCGCCGCCAGGGGACTCCGGATCTACTTCCAGGACCGTGCTGCCGGGCAGGGGTCCCGGGGCAGGAGGGTTCCCGGTCTCCAGTGTGGGGAACTGTTTCTCGCTCCTCCGCTGATGAGGAGACACAGCTGCTGCCACTTACAAATAACCGGGGCGGGGGTTAGGACTCCCAGCGCTTCATTCCTGTGAACTAACAGATTTTTGTATGATTCGACATACAAACGTAGCCTGTGTGACGCTGACAATAACACAACACGGTTGGGCGCTTGATTAACGATCCACTAGGTTCTAGTTTGGTTATACTGTAGAGATAACCAGTGCAGTAGAGACCACTCTGGTCTAGTACGGGGTGACTGGTAACCAGCGCAGTAGAGACCACTGTAGGGCCTAGTACGGGGTGACTGGTAACCAGCGCAGTAGAGACCACTGTAGGGCCTAGTACGGGGTGACTGGTAACCAGCGCAGTAGAGACCACTCTATCATGGCTGCTGTACTGTGCAGCATCAGGGTAGGACGTATGTCAGCTGTATAGCACAGTGTTTACTGTACAGTACATAACTATGTACAGTAGACCATGGACGCACTGCAACGTTAATCCATCCGTTGGCACGACGCCCAGATGTTTCTAAGCCAGGAGACAATAAGTGGTGATCTCTCACATAGTTCTTATCAACCAACTGCTCTGCTGGTAATAAATGCATAAAACTCTGGAGGTTCAAATAATCACAAAGCAAAACAGATTCTATAATGACGCCATTTAGGAATATGGCATGAGGATTGTATGGTTAATGATCAGTGTGGAAATTATGATTGTTATTAGGGTTAATTATATTTATTTGCTGGCCCTTTTCCAGGGTTTTGCCACTTTAAGATGCTACGCCATCGTTTCAACAAACTAGGTTGAATTGTTTGTCTGTGAAATAAGTGTTTAAATTAAATGCTCATTTCAAAGTTTTTTTTCATCTGGTCTAATACAGGTAACTGCAGTCCTCTGATTGGCTAAAACAGGTGCCATCGTGTCATGTGACAAACTGTCCACCAGACCATTTGACACATTTGAGCCAATTAGTAAAGGAGAATCCATGAGTTGTGATGCAGTCTAAACCAGCAGCAGTCACTTCATGTCATCGGATTGTGGACCTGTGACCTCGGAGCAGGTTGAACTGAAACATGACGTTTACTGCCAGAGCACCGCAGGTCTAATAGACCGAGACGAGGGGCTGTTATGCGTCTTGTGATGGTGGCTTGCTATCCAAGGTTTCTGAGCGATCATGCCAGGTTATATTTAACTTTTGCATGGCCTTTCCATTGCCTGTTAATGTAGGCTTCCTGCCATTCGGTCTGTGCTCTGCTGGTCTCATCAATCAGTCCGGTCCGAGTCCAGTCGCTCTGGACTCAAACTAACTATTTGAAGTGTGTTTTCTTTGTTTGGAGATTTCCCCACCCCCTCCTGTATTTTATGCATGCGAAGTGGGAAATAAACAATTCTGTTGCCCATTTTATCAGTTTTATCCCAATGAATACAAGTTAATTAACTCCAACTCCTCCGACAGCCAGAAAGACACAACCTTCTCCTGTTTAATACTAAAAGGGAAATCACGGTTTTAAAGAACCTGCTTTTTAGTTCTTAATCAATAAATACTTGAAATTCAGTCTCTACAACTTACTTTCAATGCAATATTAAACTAAAGATTAGTAATGTAATACATGCATCAATAGAGCTTCATTCTTCAAGTCTTGTAAGAATTAGGGTCCTGCAGTTTAAAGAACTTGTGGTTCTTCACAGTCCTATATACAATATTATCCTAGCCCAGTATGCTACTTAAGGCCACCTAAAGCCCTACTTGTTATGTGCCCCAGTGCTGGAGCTATTCCTGTGTAGGCCGGTTATCAGTAATAAACAGTATTTACAGTAACTGACTCACCAACTGATGCTAATCCCAGTGTATGGACAGTAGGTGCTGATTGCAGTCTATCAGCGTGGGCATCAGTTGTAAAGTAAGGTCCAACAGGAGACATTGTTTTTGTTCATGGTTTGAGCATGAAGTAGACTTCCAGGAGAAAGTCAGAACAGAAAATAATCACATATGGGCCTTATCCTCTTGTGTAGAAAAATCCTTGTTAAACAGATTGTAAGTCTTCCAAACAAGGGCCTTCTATGTGTCAAAAAGAAAATCAACTCAAACTTGTTTAAACAGAAAAAAAAAAGATTGATGGAAAGAAACACCAGAGCACCTTTAAACGAGGTGACGCAAATGACAAAATGGATCTGATCCTTGAGATCAATACATCAGCCTATATTAAGCTGCATTTTATTATTGCATTTCCTTAAAAGTGGGATTGCCACACCTTTTTTGTAATCTGATTTAAGGAACAATAAAAAGAAAAATCCGAATGTTAAAAATATGTGTCAATAGATTTTCAAGGCGAAATACTCGCCTTCCAAATGACAATGGACATGCATGCTAACGCTCGAGGCTCCGCTACACAAGTTGCTACCTATCTGAATGAAACAGAAGTTTAACCGGGAACCAAGGTTTTATTAAAGTCCTTCTAGTGTTTTAATTTTATTTGTATTAGTTTTATACCGGCTTCAAAACAGGGTTGGAAGAGTGCCCGAAACAACGACGAGACTGTTATCCGAAGTTAACTAGCTAGACAGTCATGACCATTAGTCACGATTATGACTAATCGCAGTGTCGCTCCCTTCTTCCCTTCCCCCCATAAACCCCCTAAGAGTCTCTCCCATCTTAGGCCTGCAGAGTCCCTACAGTACAGAGCAGAAAGGGCGTGAATACAGCAGCATGACGTCGGGAGGAGCCCCTGGCCCCCCGCTGAGCCTGGCCCCCTCGGCTCAGGACCGCTTCCTACGCCCCTGCAGGGGTTACGGTCTGGAGGGTCCTCCTTCAGGGGGGTCCTGCCTGGAGGGGGATAAGATCTGAAGTGTTCTTGTGTTGGAGAGATACACGTCACGTTTATAGAGAGAGAGAGAGAGAGAGAGAGAGAGAGAGAGAGAGAGAGAGAGAGAGAGAGAGAGAGAGAGAGAGAGAGAGAGAGAGGTGTTGTGTTGTGGGAGGAGAGTTCGCTGACGACATCCCACACTGATAAAGCCCTTCTGAGGAGGAGGAGGACAACCTGAGCTCACAGCAGACCTACAGGCAGAGAGAGATCAGCACCCTCTGGAAATCATCATGGAGTTATATTCCAAAGACATGAAGAAACCCAAGCGGCTGTTCGGGAACATCAAGGTATGCTTCTCTTCTGCCGGTGTTGTGACTAGAGCGGTGTGGTAGAGGGAGTCTCAATAACATACCTGCAGGAGATGTGCGCTGGGAGATGGGCAGAAAGGAGATGTGGAGATATGCACGGCGGCCCACCTCCAGTCAGTGTTTCCTTGTGGTTGTGTCTCTGGAGCCCTGCCGAGAACAACCCCTCAAACGGTTAATGGGGATGCATGAATGTCTGAAGCAAAACTCGGAGAGCAGGACAGTGAAACTTCGCTGTCAATGTGATTCTGCTTGATCACTGCAAACCGTTGTCGATCATCAACGTTACGAGCATCAGTCGCGTCTGTGAGCTTGTGAGATATAACTCGGTATAAGTAATAAGTCTTGGCTACAAAAAGAGAAACTACGGTTTTCAAAAACATATTTTGCAATTATAAATAACCTGCTTATTGGTACCGAATGTAAAAGAAAAAAATAATAATTAGGGAGCTTAAAACTTCATAATTTCCTTTTTACTATGCTGAAATATTTCGTTTTGAATGTAAATGACTTGAAATTACATTTGGTCTATATAACTTACTTAAAAGCAATATTAAACCATATGTAAGTAATGCACTACATTTATTAAAAGAGCAATGTATTTTTCAAGTTCATATAACAAATATGGCCATGCAATTTAAAGTACTTTTTGTTCTTTATAGGCCTAAATACAATATACACTATATATATATATTCCTATAAACAATATAACCATAGCCCTTTATACCATAAATTCACTATATATATAGTCCTATATGCAATATTATCCTAGCCCTGTATACTTTATACTCAATATATATAGTCCTATATACAATATTATCCTAGCCCTGCATACTATATACTCACTATACAAAGACCTATATAGATATATCAAGTACAGTTGAGATATACTTGTTATGTGCCCCAGTGCTGGAGCTATTCCTGTGTGGACCGGTTTTCAGTAATCAACAGTATTTACAGTAACTGCAGACCAACCGATGCTTATCACAGCGTATTGACAGTCGGTGCTGATTGCCGTCTATCAGCGTGTGCATCAGTTGTAAAATAAGGTCTGAGATGAAGGGAATGACTGCAGCCTTAAACCCAGCAGCAGTCTTATGCCCCCCTACGGTCTGGTGCTCACCCCCATAACGCAGCTCGTCCCTGGGAACAGCGAGGGCCTTCCTTTACCCCCATGTGGAGCAGAGGCCCATTCCCCACCGCCTCTGATCCAGGCAGGGCGTCTGTAGGTTCAGCTTGAATCCCGGTGCAGACTTTTCTGCTGCTCCTCGCAGACCCTGACCTGGACCTTAACCAACTCAAACCATAACGCCTAACTTCAACTTAACCTCCTCTTAAACAACCTCTTACTACCTCTTACCTAACACCCAGCGTGATTGGATAATATACCTAAACTTTGACGATTCAAACTTTTCTCCAAACTTAACCGTCTGTAATGTTACACACAAATGTAACTATTTGTTTTGCATCCAAATAAATAATGAACCTAATTATGTATAAACCTCTTTCTGCACCTATATACAAAGCAACATGAGCCAGATGTATGATGTCCTGTACGTCTGAATTCAGCCTCAGTGTGCTGTGTGGTGTTATCAAAACGTTTTCTCAGAGTCACCGGTCCATCGTTACGCGCCCGTGCTTCAGAGAGAGTTGGAGGAGGCCTGTGCGTGAGGTACAATGTTCTCAGACTTTGGACTGAACCTGCTCTGCAGAGCCGGTCAGACATGGTCTACTGGAAGCCATCCGTCTTCTGATGGCAGCAGAACAAGCTGTTCAGCACTC
>NC_136940.1:2090968-2108468 GCF_949987615.1 Pollachius pollachius
GTGTGTGTGTGTGTGTGTGTGTGTGTGTGCGTGTGCGTGTGCGTGTGCGCGCCATGTGGTCCTAGGTCGGCAACACCATCCTGATCGTGTTCGTGAGTTACTTCGGGAGTCGCGTGAACCGCCCGAGGTTCATCGGTATGGGCGGCCTTCTGATGGCGGTCAGCGCCCTGATGCTGACGCTACCCCACTTCCTGTACCCCGCCTACCAGTTCGACTCCGTGCTGCACGGTAAGACCGCTTCCTTCCTGACACTCTTCCTCCCGTTGAGGAGGATGAGGAGGGCCCCCGGTCCCGGACAGAAGTCCGCCTCCTTCTCCTGTCGCCGTAGCGACGCCGCGGGCGTAGGTAGACCCACGGGGCCAAGACAAAGACCGTCTCATGGTGTCGTTCCTGCTGCGTTTTCAGAGGACGTTGATGGACTCTTTTAACATTTACATTGAGGGCATTTAGCAGACGAGTTCATCCAAAGCGACTACCATTAGGTACATTTATCAGAAGAAAGAGAAAAAGTATATCTCTGTGGGTACAGTAAGGATGTTCATAGAACCAAGTCCCAGGCACTAACAATCCCCAGGTTAACCCCTTCCCCGTATACAACAAAGACAGCTAGGATAAGACGCTACACGATGCCAAGTACTATTTTAGAGTGCCAGGAGGTACGACATACAATAAGTGTGTACATTAAGGAGGTTCAAACACAAATCCTAAAGATGACCGGACCTCACTGAATGAGTGACTTTAGTTGACCTTTAGGCAACCTTTATCTCCATCCCTGAGCCCTGAAGCCGCGCCCTGGCGTGGCGCCCCACTGCGTGTCAACTCCTCAGGCTTTAGCGTTCTCGCTCAGGCGGATCAAGCGGACCAGTGTCCCCAGAGCACAAGGGTAATCACTTCTCAAACAGCCGGCGCAGGGAAACAAATGATCATCGCTCTCCGAGTTCGCTGATTAGGATCGATGTCGGCCGTCTCGCGGCGCTGGACCTTCGGATCTGTCGACGGCGGTTTGGCCGGCGCTGCGTTCCAGGACGGCTGCAGAGCGCCTGCAAGTGCGCTGGACGGCACGCCCGCCTCAGCCGACCAGTCCGGGGGGGCGCCGAATATCTCGAAATATCTGACCCCAGGACATGAAGCCGTCGGCCCGCCTGCCTCGGCTTGTCCTTCACCCGCTTCCTTCCCTTGTTGTGTAACTCGTCCCCTCCCTCCCTCTCCCCGCCGTCTGTCTCCCGCCCCAGACCGCCGTGACCTCTGCAGGGCGGCGGCCAACGCCAGCGCCCCGGAGGCGTGCGGGGCGGGCCAGGAGGCCCTGCAGATCAGCGACTCCCACCGGGTGTGGCTGCTGATGGGCGGAGCCCAGCTGCTGTTCGGGGTGGGCTCGGTGCCCATCCAGCCCTACGGCCTGTCCTACATCGACGACTTCGCCGGAGCCGCCAATGCGCCCCTCTACATCGGTGAGTGTGGGGGGGGAACGCGGTCTTCAGCGTGGGGTTGGTTCTGCAGGAACGAACGGCCCTGAGAACATTGGTCCACTGTTCTCAGGGTTCTACAGCACGTGTGCGAGTTACCCTTCGTTAGTGAGTGAGTGAGTGAGTGAGTGAGTGAGTGAGTTAGTGAGTGAGTGAGTTAGTGAGTGAGTGAGTGAGTGAGTTAGTGAGTGAGTTAGTGAGTGAGTTAGTGAGTGAGTGAGTGAGTGAGTGAGTTAGTGAGTGAGTGAGTGAGTGAGTGAGTGAGTTAGTGAGTGAGTTAGTGAGTGAGTTAGTGAGTGAGTTAGTGAGTTAGTGAGTGAGTGAGTTAGTGAGTGAGTTAGTGAGTGAGTTAGTGAGTGAGTTAGTGGTTCCTGCAGAACCATCCGGAGAGCCGTGGTCCCGGGGGTCATGGCCCAGGACGAGCTCTCAGCAGGGGACCTCAGGGGACGGACGCAGGGATGGACAGAGGTTTGTTCTCGATATGCAGAGAAACTCTCAGTTTGGTCATGGTTAGGATATCGTATTGGTTACTTTCCTCACCTCTGGTCCTCACCTGTTCTTCTCCCTGTGGTTCTCCCTCTGGTCCTCACCTGTTCTTCTCCCTGTGGTTCTCCCTCTGGTCCTCACCTGTTCTTCTCCCTGTGGTTCTCCCTCTGGTCCTCACCTGTTCTTCTCCCTGTGGTTCTCCCTCTGGTTCTCACTGTGGTTCTCCTTCTGGTCCTCAGCCATCCTCTTCTCGGTCTCCGTCTTCGGGCCTGCGTTCGGCTACCTGCTGGGTTCTGCGATTCTACGGGTCTACGTGGACGTGGACAAGACAGGATCAGGTACCCCCCCCCCCCCACACACACACACACACACCGAGATCCACTCACTGAACCGACCAATCACATACAAGTAGACACAGGACGACCACATGAATAGCAGAAATTACATCTACTTTTACATTTACATTCAGGACATTTAGCAGACGCTTTGAATAAAAGCGACGTACAATAAGAACATTTGTCAGAAGAAAGAGAAACAACAATATATCTGTCGGTACAGTAAGGGTGTTCATAGAACCAAGAGCCGAGCGCTAACCATCACTAGGTTAACCCGTTCCCCGTATACAGCAAGGATAGCTAGGGTAAGACGCTACACAATGCTAAGTACTATTTATAAGGGTGAGGGCGTACAACATACAATAAGTGTGTAAGAGGGGTGTGGGGGGAGAGGCTATGCAGAGTCTAGGTGAACTCTTATTTATACTCATAATGTCATGTTGACAAATTTGCCAGTATGTGTTGCTTCATTATTGCCATGGACGTGCCTCTTTCACTAAACAACAAGCCTCCACTAAACGTGGTCAATGCCTCTACTGGGGTAGAGTGGCAGACTATATGTGTACCAAACCACCATGACTTCATCTGACGGCTTCTTTCTGTTCTCAGTGACCCACCAGGAGCTGACCCCATACGACCCCCGCTGGGTCGGGGCCTGGTGGATGGGTCTGCTGGTCTCCTCCTGTTGCCTGGCTCTCACCTCCATCCCCTACTTCTTCTTCCCCCGCAGCATGCGCCAGCAGGGCCAGGTAAGCGCCGCTGCCCTCTGCTGCCACCTGCTGGCGACGCTGAGTCACTGCAGCTCTTTACTTTATTTGTATATTCTCAATGTATTTTGTTAAATCTTTTACAGGAAGACACCCCATTTGGCCTACACTTTAGATGTTGACGTTCTTCTTACATATTCTCACGCTTGTTCTGATAACTGACATGCCGGTTGAATATTTAAAGGTTTAATATTGTAATAATATATTAATGTTTAATATCGTTATAAACGTTGTAATTTGTACATGTTTGTGTTTGTCAGGCGAATGGGACCGAAGCAACCACGAGACTGGAGCCAGAGGAAACCAAGGAACAAAAGTCGTCTTTGTTGGACTTCCTGAAGAGTGAGTTAGTGAGTGACATAGAGAGTTACCCTTAATTAGCTAGTTTGTTACTTAATGAGTGAGTAAGCAAGTTATTGAGGTAGTTAGTTAATCAATTAGTTAATGAGTGACTTAGTGAGTGACCATTAAATATATATTTGCGTATATATTTATATGTGTTGTTTTGTGTGTGTGTGTGTGTGTGTGTGTATATATTCATGTGTTTGTGTGTATATATATTGATGTGTGTCTGTACACTGATGTGTGTGTGCGTATATATACTGATGTGTGCGTGTGTGTGTATATACCGATGTGTGTGTGTGTATATACTGAGTTGTGTGTATTGTTGTTTGTATATACTGATGTGTGTGTGTGTATATATACTGAGTTGTGTGTATTGATGTTTGTATATACTGATGTGTGTGTGTGTGTGTGTATATACTGAGTTGTGTGTGTGTGTGTGTGTGTGGGGGTGTGTGTGTGTGTGTGTGTGTGTGTATATACTGAGTTGTGTGTATTGATGTGTGTGTGTGTGTGTGTCTGTATATATATACTGAGTTGTGTGTATTGATGTGTGTGTGTCTGTATATGTATACTGAGTTGTGTGTATTGATGTGTGTGTGTGTGTGTGTGTGTGTATATATACTGAGTTGTGTGTATTGATGTGTGTGTGTGTGTGTGTGTATATATACTGAGTTGTGTGTATTGATGTGTGTGTGTCTGTATATGTATACTGAGTTGTGTGTATTGATGTGTGTGTGTGTGTGTGTGTGTGTGTGTATATATACTGAGTTGTGTGTATTGATGTGTGTGTGTGTATGTGTGTGTGTATATATACTGAGTTGTGTGTATTGATGTGTGTGTGTGTGTGTGTGTCCCCAGTGTTCCCCAGTCTGCTGGTGCATCTGCTGCTCAGTCCGTTCTTCCTCATGCTGGTCCTCTCCCAGTGCTGCTTCTCCGCCGTCATCGCCGGCATGGCCACCTTCCTCAACAAGTTCCTGGAGCACCAGTACAGCGCCTCGGCCGTGGAGAGCAGCCTGCTCATTGGTGGGTCTGGGTCAGGGATAGATAGTGCTCATCTCTCTCTCTCTCTGGATCAGGGATAGGTAGTGCTCATCTCTCTCTCTCTCTCTCTCTCTCTCTCTCGTTTATTTGTAGTCTATTTACATTGAAGTCAATGAATTTGTAATTTATTTATTTTCTTTATTTGTAGTCGTAATTATTTGTAGTGTCTGCATTTGCAGTTCATTGGTTCGTATTCTTCTATTTAGTTTCTTTGTGTTCTAGTCATTTTATAGTCCATTTATGTTGAAGTCAATATACTTGTAGTTCCTTATCTTGTAGCCTATAGGTCTTTGTATCTGTAAAAAGGTCCCCTCTGATTGGCTGCTGGCTCTGCAGGTGCGGTGAACCTGCCCTCACTAGCGGTGGGGATCTTGGTGGGCGGGATCATCATGAAGAGGGCGGGGCTATCACTGAAGGCCATCCCCCGCTTCTCGGTGGTGGTGCTGTCCGTCTCGGCCCTGCTCCTCGTCCCGGTCTTCTTCATGGGCTGTCCCTCCCAGGACGTGTTCGAGGTCAACCACGCCCACCCAACACCCTCCGGGTGAGGCCGGACCCTCGGGTCCACTTCAGGCGTTGTTTGTCGTTTGTGTTTGCAGTCGTTTTTTTGCGTCTGGCATTTTTTCTGTTTTTGGACCGTGTTTTTGATAATTCAAGGTTTTCACCATTACACTGGCTGTTGTTACACTGTCTGTTGTTACACTGTCTGTTGTTACACTGACTGTTGTTACACTGACTGTTGTTACACTGTCTGTTGTTACACTGACTGTTGTTACACTGACTGTTGTTACACTGACTGTTGTTACACTGGCTGTTGTTACACTGTCTGTTGTTACACTGTCTGTTGTTACACTGACTGTTGTTACAATGTCTGTGGTTACACTGTCTGTTGTTACACTGACTGTGGTTACACCTTCTGTTGTTACAATGTCTGTGGTTACACTGTCTGTTGTTACACTGACTGTTGTTACACTGACTGTTACACTGACTGTTGTTACACTGTCTGTTGTTACACTGGCTGTTGTTACACTGACTGTTGTTACACTGGCTGTTGTTACACTGACTGTTGTTACACTGGCTGTTGTTACACTGTCTGTGGTTACACCTTCTGTTGTTACACTGGCTGTTGTTACACTGGCTGTTGTTTCACTGGCTGTTGTTACACTGGCTGTTGTTACACTGACTGTTACACTGACTGTTGTTACACTGGCTGTTGTTACACAGGCTGTTGTTACACTGGCTGTTGTTACACAGGCTGTTGTTACACTGGCTGTTGTTACACTGGCTGTTGTTTCACTGGCTGTTGTTACAACGGCTGGTTGTTACACTGGCTGTTGCTACACTGGCTGTGGTTACACTGGCTGTTGTTACACTGGCTGTTGTTACACAGGCTGTTGTTACACTGGCTGTTGTTACACAGGCTGTTGTTACACTGGCTGTTGTTACACTGGCTGTTGTTTCACTGGCTGTTGTTACAACGGCTGGTTGTTACACTGGCTGTTGCTACACTGGCTGTTGCTACACTGGCTGTTGCTACACTGTCTGTGGTTACACTGGCTGTTGTTACACTGTCTGTGGTTACACTGACTGTTGTTACACTGGCTGTTGTTACACTGGCTGTTGTTACACTGTCTGTGGTTACACTGACTGTTGTTACACTGACTGTTGTAACACTGAACCTCTAGTTTTCCACTACAACAGCAGGCTGCATTGAGTCTCTCAGGCTCTCATCAGGGGAGATCAATAAGCTGATCTGGTGACCCAGTGCTGGCGTTAGATCAGTGAATTGAACACACATAAACATCGCTTCCCAAATCTAAAATGTGAATTCGCGGGATCAAAGGCGTTGCTGATGTGTGATGTACATCTCTATCCCCCCCCCCACATCTCCCCCCCCCCCCCACAGGTCTGTCTGTCACTCTAACTGCTCTTGCCCCGAGGGGGGGTACAACCCGGTGTGTGGGTCCGACGGGATGGAGTACGTCTCCCCCTGCAACGCCGGCTGCACCAACTTCACCCGGCACCCCAACAACACCTTCAAGGTCCAGGTGAGCCCCCCCTCCCCCCACTAGGGGGCAGACTAACCCAGGGGTCAGAGGTTAGGAGATCCCCCCCTCCCCCCACTAGGGGGCAGACTAACCCAGGGGTCAGAGGTTAGGAGAAGAACAATAAGGAACAGAAGATAAAACTGTGCTGGAAAGCATCTGAGAGGAAATGTCAAAATAAAACTCCCTCTTGATAAGCTTCCCACCTTCCTCCATAACAACTGAACAAAACAACACTGTTGGATAATCCAGTAGCTCTTGATGACTAAACAACGCCTTCAGGGCGGTGTAATTATTAATCTGTATCCTCATATAATTTAACATCCGAAGCCAGACGGAAACTGCTGTGTCACCACACCAAAACAACAACCCAGTCAATAACACGATCAATAAGTAATTAGCCACAGACCGTAGAGTGGGTATTCCAGAGGGGAGCTACGCTATTAGCATGTTAGCTAGCGAGTGGAGGCGGGGCGACAGGCTGACAGAGTACCGGTCGATCGGTCGTAGCGCAGGGCTGGTGGATTAATCCCAGTAATCACTGGTGGGGGCTAGACAGAACCCTATTAGAAGTCAGTGCCAAGACCGGGTACCCCGGCTTTGAATACCCCCAGGGCGCCCCCTGGGAGGCTACCAGTGGCATGATAGCATGCTAGCTAGCTAGCATGTACTGGTTTCTTTGTGTTCCTATAAGTGCTGACAATGCTGCCATTTTGGTTGAAATGTGTACGTTCAAGACGATGGCTTTGATGCACTGATTTAGCGCTTACATAATCCAAATCGTTGGTGTGTTGTTTCTACACTCTTTATTCATGACATTGAAGGCTGACATTTTCACCAGTGGGACGGGTCAGCCTACCAGTTGGTTCAGTCCACTGGTTCGCCGGGTAGGCTGATCGGATGTAATGCATCCGGGTGGGGACCCCCACTTGTGATGTCACCGAAGGGTCCATTTTTGCGCCGGCTGGTCCCGACCGACAACGTGTGGTTGTGTGTGTTTGTGGCCCTCAGGCGTATACCAGCTGCAGGTGTGTGGCGGACAGCCAGGCCCAGGCCGTCCCCGGCCACTGCCCCAACAGCTGTCCCCACCTGCTGCTCCCCGTCATGCTGACCATCTCATTTGCTGGGCTGATCGCCAGCCTCTCCCACAACCCCATCTACATGATGGTGCTCCGGTACGAGACCAGGGGACACTCCCAGCTCAGCCACTGGTTTGGATGTGGAACTGGGTTCAACTGGGAAGGATATTTTAGGGGCCGTGCGTAGCGGGGGTCAGGGTGCTTAACGGGGTTTGAAACCCCGATGTCCATAGTCTGACCTGTAGAGCTTCTAAAGTAAGGGGCCCAATTAGATTCACCGGAAAGGGAAACCATGGTTACAAAAAATGTGTGGCTTTAAACAATTCATGTGTTGACGGATTTCATTTATGTTAAATTTCAGGACCGTTCCGCCCGAGGAAAAGTCTTTCGCCATCGGAATCCAGTTCATGCTCATGAGGGTACTTGGTAAGGAACTACATAACGTGATGCTATGCTAACCGTGTTGATAAACATGTTTAGTGCGCCCTTCAGAGGCTGGTAGCGTGATGCTGACACTGACGTGTCTTCCAGCGTGGCTTCCCGCTCCGGCCCTCTTCGGCATGGCCATCGACTCGTCCTGCGTCTGGTGGAAACGCAAGTGTGGCAGCAAACTGAGCTGTGGTTATTACGACAACAACACCTTGAGGAACAGGTTGGAAGGAGCTGTCCATGTCTAATGTGTACTGCCGTGTGGCGACGTGTAGTGGCGTACCGTCGCTGACTGCCAGTGATGCTGGATGTTGCAGTGCTGACTGGCTCTGTGCCCTGCAGGTACCTGGGTCTGATGCTGGCCTTCAAGTCCATGGGCGTCGTGTTCCTGGTCATGCTAGGCTGGAAGATGCGGAGGACCAGAGAGTACAGCCTGGAGAAGACGGAGGAGGGGCCGTTGTAACGCGGACGGCTCCACCACCACAGCCCGCCAGCTAACAGCCGTGACAGCGCTCTGCTCGCGCCCCGGCGCTGTTACACCCAGCCCCTGTAACGCGGCTGCTGCAACCGTTCACCGTTCCACTGGCTGTTGTTACACTGACTGTTGTTACACTGACTGTTGTTACACTGTCTGTTGTAACACTGGCTGTTGTTACACTGGCTGTTGTTACACTGACTGTTGTTACACTGTCTGTTGTTACACTGGCTGTTGTTACACTGGCTGTTGTTACACTGTCTGTTGTTACACTGGCTGTTGTTACACTGTCTGTTGTTACACTGGCTGTTGTTACACTGACTGTTGTTACACTGACTGTTGTTACACTGTCTGTTGCTACACTGTGCCCCACTGTGCCCCCTGATTGGATGCTGATTTAAGCTAGTTTCCGCTGCATTCTAAAGGTCAAAACCCTCTTTTGGACGAACTGTCCAGACTTAAGCTGCGTTGGTGGAAATGACACAATCCACGACTCGAACTTTGACCTCAGTGCCATGACCTCAAATTACCTCCTTTTTAAAGTAGGATTTATTTTTATGATGTGTGATCCTCAAATTGGGACGTTTTTAGAGATATATTTTTAGACAGATGTTGAGATGCAGGTGAGTGTCGGGACAGAATGGGAGCAGACCAGTCCACCACCGTCTAAGTGCCAGTATAATGCTCGACTATGTGAAGGATTACGTGTGCATTTTCACAGGACTGAACCGATTCAGGTGTCTCGTTGCGTATGGGCAACATTTATACTTTAGCTTAATATTTAAGTTCATCATGCAGTCTGTCTCAAAGAACTGAGGCCAATGTGACCGGATATAATCATTGTTTGATCCATTTATACACTGTTACTCAATACAATATATTTACAGTATCTTACTTCTACAAAGTAGGATTTACTGTTTACTGGCATCATGGATTTAGTTTTTTTTTTAATTATAATTGTGTATTATTGAAATGTGTATTTTGTTATTATTAAAGAGTATTTTTCCCGGAAATAAAAAGTTTGAAATGAAATGTTCATTCTGTTGATCCTGTCTCTCTGGCTAAGTCTAGTCGAGTACTAAGTTGTATAACGCGTTACAAAGGGATGGCTACCGTACCGTCCTCACCGTTACGGTTCATCCTCCCTCTCCGTTCAACATGACGTCAGCGGGCTGAGGGAGGAGGGGGGGGGGGGAGATCGAGGAGAGGCCGCGCAGGCGCAGAAGGGCACACAAGGGCAAAGCTGGCGTGTGCAGAAGCATTCCCATCACGGAGCGGCTTGACCTGAGAGGGAGAGAGAGAGACGTCGCATCTCGCATCCAACCTCCCCCGGTAGCAGCAGCAGCGCGCAGAGCGAGCAGCGGCGGTAACACAGCCGTTCTCCGGGTCTCGTCAGCTCATCGGAAGCACCCTCCCCGCCCGAGATGTCGGTGGGCAGTGACTTTGGGAACCCTTTAAGGAAATTCAAACTCGTCTTTCTCGGGGAGCAAAGTGGTAAGTTTGGCTGAATTCTCCGGGGAAGTTCATCTCCGCCTCTTCCTCCCCCCTCGTGGGGGTGTTTGAACCCGGTGCACCTGCTGCGCCCCGGTCTCCCGGTCTGCGTGTCCCCGCTCTCCCTTCACGGAGACATGGCACGGGTGTGTGCGATCAAGACCTAAATAAGTTTGGTCATCCTCTATGTGCGTGTGTGGAAAATGGGTGCGTGCGTGTGTGTATGCGCGCGGCGTGCGTGTGCGTGTGTTTTTATTTTGCCCAGACGGGTGCGGAGGTAATCGAACAATACAATAGGCAACAGTGTTTCGGGATGCACTTTATTGATTTATGATTCAACGTGATTCAATAAACCATCGTAGGCGTCGCCTTGACATCCTGATATCACGACTTCTCGTTCCTGGATGAATTAATAATAATCTCGAAAATAATCAGAAGAATCGATAAGATCAGATCGATAGCCTGTGTGTGTCTCGCCCTGGGAGACAATGCGAGGCGGTTTGAATTTTCGCCGTGGATAAGTTGTGTGATATCGCGGTGTGTGTGTGTGTGTGTGTCGGGACACACCCTGGTCGCTCATGACGTGGAGATAACTTGGGCTGCAGTGTCGACTCAGCCGAGGATGACTAAGTTGTTTGCTTGTGTTTTTGTTTCCTCAAGCATCTCAACGGTCTGTTCCGATGTGTTTGTCTCTTCCTCAAACCCCGCCGTGGTTGGAGAGGAGACCCAGGACTGGCTGGTCCTCATCAATGAGTCATGCTTCTTAGCTCGGGTCAAGTCGCCCCCACCCCAGTGCCAGGGAGGCATGTGGGAGGTAGAGCGGGTTGGCTGGTAAACAGATTGTCTACTGGTTCGATCCCCGGCTCCTCCTAGCCGAGTGTCGAGGTGTCCCTGAGCAAGGCACCTCACCCTGGCTGCTCCTGACGGGCTGGCTGTCGCCCTGCGTGGCTGTCACCGCCGTCGGTGTGTGAATGTGTGCATGAATGGGTGAATGTGAGGCAGTATTGTGCAGCGCTTTGAGTGGCCGCTGGTTAGAAAAGTGCTGCATAAATGCAGTCCATTTACTGGGAGCTGATGTTTAAGACCGTTTCCCATTAGCTCAGGTGCCAAGGCAGCCTGGATATACGGAGCAGGTTGTCTCTAAACTCCTCCTTCTGACAGGCGGCAGTGTGTCCGGGCCTATAAAACCAAGCGTTCATCACCACTGGTCACAACCAATTTGTTCTTATCGCAGTTCCAGGCCCGACTGTGCTCACTCAGCCATGAACCGTCTCCCTGTGAACTGTCAGGAGTGTTTGGCATTTTTTCCTCATACGTGCCCAAGATGGGTTGTGATTGAATCGTACTTTTATCTGTTTTGATGAGTAATGTGGTCGTTCAAGGACAAAATGAATGTAGCTGTAGTCATCAGCGTGTGTGTTGAGCTGGTACTGATCAGGCTGTCCACTAAATGACCGGACCGCTTTAAGAGATGGTTTGAGAGGAGAGAGAGAGGAAGGGAGGGGGAGAGAGAGAGACAAAGAGCGAGGTAGAGAAACAGAAAGAGAGAGGTGGAGCGAGGTCAAGGCAGAAAGAGAGATGTACAGCAACATAAACGGAGAGATCGAGAAACAAAAGATTTAGGAAGAGGGAAAGGGAGAGTGAGAGAGCTAGTGAGAGAGAGAGAGAGAGAGAGAGAGAGAAAGAGAGAGAGAGAGAGGTAGGGGGCAGAGAGGGAGAGAGAGAGAGAGAGAGAGAGAGAGGTAGGGGGTAGAGAGGAAGAGAGAGAGAGAGAGAGAGAGAGAGAGGTAGGGGGCAGAGAGGGAGAGAGAGAGAGGTAGGGGGCAGAGAGAGAGAGAGAGAGAGAGGTAGGGGGCAGAGAGAGAGAGAGAGAGAGGGCAGAGAGGGAGAGAGAGAGAGAGAGAGAGAGAGAGAGAGGTAGGGGGCAGAGAGAGAGAGAGAGAGAGGTAGGGGGCAGAGAGAGAGAGGGCAGAGAGGGAGAGAGAGAGAGAGAGAGAGAGGTAGGGGCAGAGAGAGAGAGAGGTAGGGGGAAGAGAGAGAGAGAGAGAGAATACTAGAGCACCAGTGCTGTGTTATCACCCAGACTGCACCGCAGTGCCAGGGGACTTTTATTTTCCTAAGCCACTCCTCATCCAGACAGCGGCCTAGACCTCGGGCACGTGATTGGTCGAACTCCGACGAGGCCGGGCAGCCAGTGGCATGTCAGCGGTAATTGGGGCGGGTGCCCAGGCAGGCGTGACGCCGCCGGGTCGGTTGGCATCATTTATTAATGCCCACCTTGGGGCTCTGAGTCCACACTGGTCCCCCTCTGGGAGGTCCAGACCCCAGTCGCTCTCTGGGGGTCCATACCCGACGTCTCCCTCTTGGGGGTCCGACCCCAGTCCCTCTGGGGTCCAGACCCACGTCTCTCTGGTCCACAGTCCCTCCCTGTTGTGAGGACTGACCCCGGCGCTGAGGACAGTCCGGTTAATTCCCGGTTCCCGTGTCCTCCATCTTGCCTGGAGGTCTTGGCCCGGGGGCTGCATCCTCGTCTTCTAATGGACCACGCTGGTTTGTTGCTGTTGTTCTGCAATGATAGGTCTTCCATCTCCCAACTAAGGGCCCCTCCCTCTCCGTCCCTGGAGGGAGGGGCCCCTCTCCCTGGTTCCTCCTCTAGCCCCCCCACCCCTGGGTCCGGGGGAGTTGATCCATGTCCTTTAGAGAGCTTAGTGCGAGGGGCTGTGGCGTGACGTCGTATCGCCCCTGCAGCGCTTTGTGACTGAACAGTGGAACCGATTAAGGCTGAACAAAGCTGACGGGAGATGGAGCAGGAGATAGTCAGGAGGCAGCGCTGCTGTCGGACCCCACGAGCGCAGACCGAGCTGAACCGCCTCAGCAGCTCCGAACCCGTCAGACCCCATCGCCACCTTCCTCTGCCTCGGCGGTTCTCTCTCAGGCTTCCTCTTCTAAATATCGCTGCGTCACCCTTAAGATTGGCAGCAGATGGAGAGTTGAACCACGAGTCTGGCTCTTCAGCCTCGTTCTCCTTCGACAGTTTCCGAGCGATTAGAAAGTAGGCAGACTTGGACTGGAGGGACACGGAACTAATCGTGTCAACATAAACCACAACCATAACTGCCTTTTATAAACCACAACTATAACTGTACAAACGTAAACAACTGCAGTGTTTTTATGATCCAATAGTATCTTTTATGATCCATGACCATAACTGCCCTTTATAAGCTATAACTGTCTTTATTGATCATAACTGACTTTATGTACTGTAACCGCCCGACAGCTTTTTTAAAATAAGGGTTTGTGTTTTGCCTGCCAAATGCCTCGGCTGAAAGGTTTCTGGGATATATTTTATGGCGACGTGATGTTCAGGAACACGACAACATGGGCTGTTTGTCAACAGCTGAGTCACCATGAATGTCGGACATATAAAAATCCTAATTACAGGTACTCCACTTCGTAAGAGGGGTATGTTAGATCGAACAAAGGCCCAATCCCATTTCCACCCATTACCCCTCCCTCCTTCCCCTTGCCCCTCAATACAGAGGGGTAAAACATTCCCCTAAGAAATGAGTCACCCCTCCATTACGTCGCGTCATCATCGCTTGAAGCTCACGGACTGCTACGTCAACAGAGGCCAAGAGTAGGTGTGTTTCCGAATGATAACAACTAGCAATAATAATAATAATAATAACATTATCAGTCTTGTATAGCACATTTCTAGTACCTAATGCGCTTCACAATATAAAAAAAAAAGTAAAAGGGCTCAGAAAAAAAAAAAAAAAAAAAAAGGATTCATGACAGCTGCCAAATTTGCTGGCCGGCTTTCCCTCAAAGCCCTCCCTTTGGAGTGTGGTCCTTTGGAAGCTTCATTTCAAGGGCTACGTAGCCCTACGTCTTGGCCCTAGCCCTTAACCCAAATGAGAATTGGGACAGCCCTACCCCCACAAAAACAAGGGGGAGGGGTAAATTGGAGGGATAAGGGGTGGAAATGGGATTGGGCCTACATCCCTTCATGCCACACACACACACACACACACACACACACACACACACACACACACACACACACACACACACACACACACACACACACACACACACACACACACTCACAAACAAAGAGCTAACAGTGAAGGTTGACTTTTTCTTGAGACCCCTTGAAACTGAAGCCACTCAAACCTCCCCTGCCAATAGGACTTTTTCAGATACAGTCCTAAACACTTACTGTTGTTCCTCTAACCTAGCATTTCGAACAAGATGGCCGCCGGTGCTTAAAGGCCATTTATCCTGCAGCACCCAAATGCTTGCATTCGACTAGCTTAACGTATCAGGACTTTAGAACGCTGTATGCTAGACGTCTCATCGATGAAACACAGTTTCTAATCTCAGGGAGACGCGTGAAGAAAGTCTATTTCCACAACGGAGCCACTGGCACAGAGGAGGGGAGGAATGGTCTCTTAAATAAAACATTCCTTCTCTTCTCTTGTCTCCCACGCGCTCAGACAAGATGGCAGCGCGTTCCGCTGGGGGCTCCACGGAAAGGAGTGTTTAAACAGTGTAGAAACCGAGAGAGGAGTGACAGGGGCGCGGGATGAATCCCAGGTAGACGTGTTTGATCGGGGGTTGGAGGAGGGGCGAGCCAGCCTCTCTGACCCGTCCCTCCTTTCAGAGCCTTTATGTCGGGACTGGTTTTATTTAACACGGTCAGCTGTTTCTTCACAGCCGTCTGGACCGCTCGCTGACTGCTGCTGGCGGCCTTGGCCAGCCGCCCTGAAATATAGTTTGTCTCTGGTTAAATAAAGGTTAGGTCAAATAAATAGCGGATGTTTGAATATGTAATAAGAAAATGTACTAAATAAATATTCAAGTTATATATCCGACTTTGCTTCATTGAGATGTTTACTCAAAGGAAACCAGGCAACTGTGTGTGTGTGTGTGTGTGTGTGTGTGTGTGTGTGTGTGTGTGTCTCGTGAGGTTGAACTGCGTGGGCAGAGCTTGTAGATTTCATCTGCTGGTGGGACAGTGTGTCTGGAGAAGTCCGTCAGATTCCACTTCTCGTTTCCTGCTGGCGACAATCGTCTGATATCGGTCGTCTCAGCTGTCCATTAATAGCGACATCATCCCTCCTCGCGCATCATTCTCCACCCGGCTGTAGAGCCAGCTAGCTTCCCGGCGCTGCACTACATAGCCTGGGGGGGGGGGGGGGCATGGGACTCAACATGTTAATAGGACACGAAGCGCTGCTTGTTTTCTGTCAAATCCAGAACGCGGTTTCTTCGTCGGGACTTCGGTTTGCCTCATCAAACGAAGTTTCGAGGTCTTAAATTTACAAAAGCTTCATCGATGAAACACCCCAGGATGGAATATACTGCGCATCAGACCACAGTGAGCCGTTTAGCGGATGCTCTCGTTCTCAGGGACTTGCACATGAGAGGAGAACAATTTAACTGCAAGCGCTGCACGGCCTGGTTTCTTAAACAACAGCCAGACCGAGAACGGCTTCAGGAACCCCCGGAGACTGACTGGTTTATCAGGGGGGGATCCAGTGCAAAGCAGAGTTAGTTCATTAAAACAATGCAGCACTAAATTCAATGGGATAAAGTTCACAGAGCAGTTCCTGGAAGAGATGGGTCTTCCAGGAACGTTTTTGAAAGACCACAAGACAACACGAGAGTGAGAGAGAGTGACAACGCGGCATGTGTTCATGTGAACGCGTTTTCACTTGTTCACGCGTTCACGTGTTCATGTGTTCATGCCCCCACCCGCTCCACCCAGTGGTGTTCTGGAGGAGGGGTGGTGTAATTACTGAATGGATCAGTGTGGAGGAACTCAGGCTGGCTGGCGAGGGTCAGGGTCGGAGGTCGTTTGGAGAGATGTCACTGTGGAGGTCAGAGTGTAATTGATTATGAATTCATTATGAATTCATTATTAAATCATTATTACTTCCAAATCATTTTATCTGATTCCTCATTGGTCTCATTTTGGTTATGCGGGAAATGTCGATCACACTTATTTGACGATATTATTAGTATTAATCAACTTTCTTCTTATTAACTGTTTTGGCTTTCATATTTGCCAAAGCCATTGTAATACTGGTCTAACTATCCCCATCCACCCAGCAGACGCCTCACACGTCTCTCCTGCCTCCCCTCTCTCTCTCCTCCCTCCCGTCTCTCTCTCTCCTGCCTCCCCTCTCTCTCCTGCCTCCCCTCTCTCTCCTCCCTCCCGTCCCTCTCTCTCCTCCCTCCCCTCTCTCTCCTCCCTCCCCTCTCTCTCTCCTGCCTCCCCTCTCTCCTCCCTCCCCTCTCTCTCTCCTGCCTCCCCTCTCTCCTACCTCCCCTCTCTCTCTCCTGCCTCCCCTCTCTCCTCCCTCCCATCTCTCTCTCCTGTCTCCCCTCTCTCTTCTGCCTCCCGTCTCTCTCTCCTCCTTCCCATCTCTCTCCTGCCTCCCCTCTCTCTCCTCCCTCCCCTCTCTCTCTCCTGCCTCCCCTCTCTCTCCTCCCTCCCGTCCCTCTCTCTCCTCCCTCCCCTCTCTCTCTCCTGCCTCCCCTCTCTCCTCCCCCCCTCTCTCTCCTGCCTCCCCTCTCTCTCTCCTGCCTCCCCCTCTCTCTCCTGCCTCCCCTCTCTCTCCTCCCTCCCCTCTCTCTCTCCTGCCTCCCGTCTCTCTCCTCCCTCCCGTCTCTCTCTCCTCCCTCCCCTCTCTCTCTCCTCCCTCCCCTCTCTCTCTCCTGCCTCCCCTCTCTCTCTCCTGCCTCCCCTCTCTCTCTCCTGCCTCCCCTCTCTCTCTCCTGCCTCCCCTCTCTCTCTCCTGCCTCCCATCCCTCTCACCTCCCTCCCCCCTCTCTCCTCCCTCCCCTCTCTCTCTCCTCCCTCCCCTCTCTCTCTCCTCCCTCCCGTCTCTCTCTCTCCTGCCTCCTCTCTCTCTCCTCCCTCCCCTCTCTCTCTCCTCCCTCCCCTCTCTCTCTCCTCCCTCCCCTCTCTCTCCTGCCTCCCGTCTCTCTCTCCTGCCTCCCCTCTCTCTCTCCTCCCCCTGCTGGTTCGGTTATTTCTCTGAGATCCCTCCTTTGAGCCGGTTCGGGGACACAGTCATCTGTACTTCCCTGTGGAGACGACTGAAAGGACTCTTCAAACACACCCGGCTGCACCTGAAAGCTCAGTCGACTGGAAAGAGTGTGGTGTTTCCCCCCCCCCCACTGGAGCCCCCATACAGGAGCCTATTAGGAAGGCTTCGGGCTTTTAGAGAGTGGTCTCTGGGTGATGGTGAGATGCTTTTATCCACAGCAACTCGCAGGGAGAATTCAGATACAGGTATACAGTGGGTTTAGAGTCATATCTTACAGTGAGTTCAGATACGTGTATACACTGAATCAGATACGTGTATACAGTGTGTTCAAATACATGTGTACAGTGAGTTCAGATATATGTATATAGGGAGTTCAGATATATGTATACAGTGAATTCAGATACATGTATACAGGGAGTTCAGATCCATCTTTACAGTGAGTTCAGATACATGACTTAGTTAATTCAGATATATGTATACAGTGAG
>NC_136940.1:2113468-2143468 GCF_949987615.1 Pollachius pollachius
GAGGGACGGTGTCTAACTGGGATGTTTCCCACGCTTCCTCCTGATAGGAGAGAGTCCTGGCCTTTCTCCTCCACTTGCCATCGAGCACAAAGTTCTCCCCTCAGTCCACTCATTAGCCTCCGTCATTCCACCTGTGTTCATTAGTGGAGAACCCCAGCTGTTGTTACCTGCGCCCCTCTACCCCTGAAAAGCTGAACCCCTGAAACCCTCCAGGACCCACTCTCATGATGAGGCACAGAAGGAACCGCGTGTTTAAATACACAGGGGTGTGTAGATTGACTTAATGGATCTTAGTTCCCTCAATGATCGTATCCCCTTTCTGTGTCTCCTTCAGATTAACGATGATTAATGACTTCCTCCTCGTCGTGTTTCCTGGAGGTTATTTGTCTCGTTCGTGGGCAATGTTTAAAAGTATTTAAGGCTTTCTTCCAGAGGGGCTGTGATGATTAAACAACACTGTCACAATTAACGACTCGACTAAAGCTGAAGCCTTGTGGTGTGTGGGTGTGTCTGCGGCGGATGACGGCTGGTTTAAGAAGCAGCCTCACCTGGCCCGAGTCACTCTGATTGGACTCTGGGGCTGGGGGAGGCTGCACACCTGTTGCTCGTTGAGTAATCAGTGTGCACAGGTTAAGCTAGCCATCACCACCCACCCTCCGGGAGACCTCCTGCATGGCAGCCTGTTGCAGCGCCTGCTGTTGTTCGTTATACTCAACATCACCGCCCTGCGTCGTGGTCTGGGGGAGCAGAACCACTGCCTAGGAGGGGTGTAGGCGTGAGCGGTCTGCACTTCTACTCCTTGCTGAAGGAAAGAAACCCACCTGCTGTTCAGTTGGTGCTGAAGTAAGAGCCTGAGTTCTGTATCCACCAAACAAAAGCCTTCTTTGTGAGTGGATTGGATCCGGAGCGCATCCGTCTGACAGGTGAGTCGTTAAGGCGGCCTAAGAAACGCAGAGTACCTCACCGTCTGAAGGGAAATGGGTCGCGGTGCTCGAGCATCGACTCCACGCCTCGCTGCTGAGAGAGCGAGAGAGAGAGAGAGAGGGAGAGAGAGAGTGAGAGAGAGAGAGACTCGGCGGGAGTAGACAGCCGGCACCGTGACACCCCTTGTTCCGTCTTCTCTAATTGGTCCTTGGGAGGAGGTGTTGTAGCGAGGACTCACGGCGGGAACATAAACTACGTCAAGCTGCCACCGCTATGCCTCAGAGCAGCGCCGCAGGGGTGGTGGTAGTGAGGTTGGTGGTGGTGGTAGTGCTGCTGGAGGTGGTGGTGGTGGTAGGGGTGGTGCTGATGGGGGGTGGTGCTGTGTTCCCTGAGCCGTGTTGTAAGAACAACCCCTCATCGTCTGAAGTGATGAATGGGTGTAGTCGTGTTTTGTCTGACCGGGTGAGGAGAGATGTTATACTGGTGACGGTGACTGTGGGAGGCGAAAACAAGAGGCAAACACGTTCTGTGATCTAGTTCTTGAGTATGGGATGAATCTGCCCCTGTGGTGGATTGTTAGATCCGTTTTTTACCAGACGTGAACGTGTTCAAGTCGCGCCGCACTAGTCGGTGTGTTTGCTCGTGCTGACGAATCAGCAGGCCCTCTGAGCAGGACGTTGCCGAGACCTTCGGAAACGCTCCTTCCGTCGACAGCGTGCGAGTCAGCCGTCTCCGCGACCTCACAGGCCCAGCAGGGGCCCCTGGTGGCCCCCGGCCCTCCGGTTGGGAACCCAGAGAGAGCGGCTCTGAGGCGGCTGACTCAGTGCGACGGAGTGGGCTCCCGGAGGTCCTCACCAGCTGACCTTCTGTCTCCTAGAGCTGGCTGAGAGGAGATCCCCCAGAGATGTGTTCAGCCGATGGCTGTCGTCTCCTGCATCTTAATGGTTCTCCTACCCCCACCCCTCTCCTTCCCTCAAGACCATGGTAACAGCCAATCAGGGAAGGCTGTTTGGAGGAGTTAGGATGGGATGGATTCCTACGCCGATCAATATCTGTAAGGAGAAGGGGCACATGCTGCTGTTGATGTTAGCGTAGCACTGTAGCTATCGACGCCCCCCCCCCCTGGTCGGTCCACAACGACTTAAGACAAACGGTTTGTTCTGTTTTTGTTGTGGTGTGAGTAATGTGGAGGCTGACTCACAGGCAGATGGTGGTGGGATGGGATCGGTCTGAAACTGGAGGTCATTAAGGGAGTTTAGTCAAGGCAGCCAGTAGACATCATGAGTTCATGCTCAGCTTCATTACAGGCCTGAGGACGAGGCCGGTAATAAAGGGGATTGATTAGAGCTGTCGTTAAGAACTTTAACTGAGCACTGAGTTCCGCCAAAAGCCTCAAGACTCACTTGTTCAGAATTAAGCTAGACTCTGCATAGCACGTAGCACGTTGGTTTTACGAACATCCTTACTGTACCGACATTGAAATGTTGTCTTTCTTCTGACAAATGAATAAAGGATAAAAGCGTGTGCTAAATGTCCTTAATGTGGATGTAAATGTACTGAGTATGGCCTGAACCGCCCTCACACTGTTCCTCTTCCGTTGAACGTAACAGAAGTGTTAACATTCTCAGACGGCAGAGGAAACGTGAGCGGCAGCAGGTGGGAGGAGAAGGATGACTCCGAGATAAAACCTGGTACGTTTCCCAAGCCCGTGGGGAATCTGTCGATGACAGGACGTCACGATGACAGTTGAGCCGCGTTGGTTTCATTGGGTGCCTTCCAGCGTTCATAATATTGTGGTGATACGGAAAAACATGCTGAATCGGCTGAGGTCTCAAAATGGAGTCATGGAACAAGTCTTATCAACTGATTCTCCAAGGCGTCTGTGAAGACGATTAGTGGATGTTTCAGGGCTCATGACTCAAAGCTATACATATGTGGGTTTCATTCCTTATTTTCCAGTCTTCTGTGAGCAAGATGCCCACAGCCCCTACCTGCCCCTTAATGAAAGGTATCTACCACAAACCCTTGCTGTGTGTCTCTGTGGACTGAACCATCTGCTGAATGACTTAATAGTCAAGGGGATTGTCATGTGGGAGAATAACTTGAGGTATCTGCCTCATACCTTCCTAGTTCTATCGTTTAGCGTCCCACTAAAGCTGTTTTAGTCTCTCTGAAAACAGATGGTGTCTCTTCATCAGGCTGCTATATTGGTGTTTTAGTCACTCAGACCTCGTAAACACAGCTGTAAAAAACGATCTTAAACGCAGTGGCATCGCTATGTAAATGAGCTGTGGCTGTAAATGACAGACATGATGGAGACAGGAGACACAAGGCTTGAATAAATATGTATAAATAGTGTATATCATGTGTTAAAGTGTTCCCTCCTGCTGCTCTCTGATGGTTATCATCACGTTTCTATGCTTTCCATGTCCTCTAGCGCCCCCTACCAATGTTCTGCGAGAAGTTAAACTGTCCATTTACTCATTGTTACCGTCATTGTTACCATTTTTTAATTGCCTTGAAAACAAAACAAAGTCTGAGAAAGTTGTAGCTTAATTAGTAGCATAGCTGTTAAATATACACTCAAGATAGTTCAAGTCAATTGCCTGAGAACGATCTGCACATGGGCAGTGTTGTCCAGTGGTGAGACTGTTTGACGACCAGCCAAAAGGTTCTGGGTTCGATTCCCAATGTCCACAGTCCAATCTGTAGGCATCCTAGAGAAAGATGCTCCTTAATGACTCTCTGTACTGTCTAACCCCTACCTGCTCCTTAATGACTCTCAGTACTGTCTAACCCCTACCTGCTCCTTAATGACCTGTCTCTGTACTGTCTAACCCCTACCTGCTCCTTAATGACCTGTCTCTGTACTGTCTAACCCCTACCTGCTCCTTAATGACCTGTCTCTGTACTGTCTAACCCCTACCTGCTCCTTAATGACCTGTCTCTGTACTGTCTAACCCCTACCTGCTCCTTAATGACTCTCCAAACTAAGTTTCTTTGGAGAACAGTGTCTGCTAAATTACTTAATGTTGTTATAATGAGCGACCGTTCAAATAACCTACCTCTGCGTTGATTCCCCATGCAGTCGCTAATGACCTTCCATGCTAGCAAGCTGAACTCTATAAGTACCCATAATGCATCAGCGTGTGAACCAGCAGGTGTCGGAGCGCTCACTGGGACGGGTCCAGAATGAGTTCTTAACATCTCGTAATATATGGAGTCATGTTCTTCCTAGACAGGCCTCTAGATCATTGGTTCTCCAACTTGTTCTGCTAGTGTACCCCCTCTAAGATATTTTCTTCAGCTGAGTACCCCCTTCACCGGCACAAAACATTTTTGGGAGAAAGAATTAACAGAAATAATATGTGTGCGTTTTATTTGGCAGTGTAGAAATGAACATCACAAAGGTGCAAATACCCACAATTAAGTGAGAAACATGGGCCTGTGCTTCATGCAACTGTGAAAAAATAATAGTTTTTATTTGAAGGTGTACCCCCTGCAGTACTCCAAAGAACCCCTAGGGGTATGCGTACCCCCATTTGAGAACCACTGCTCTAAAGGGGTGCAGGAGAGCCTGGACCATGCTGCCATGGCGACCCCCCCCCCCCCCCCCCCCCCCTGTGTGATCTCCATCCTAAACCCTGGAAGCAGAGGGGCGGGGGTTGAAATGAAAGTGTGTGCCACTGCTATTTCTGTCATTTTGAATGATGTGCAGACCTTTGACATAAGTGACCGACAAGGGGATACGCTGACAGTTATATTGCAAGCTGCTGCAAATGTCATTTATGACAGGGACACAAAACCAGCTGATCCTCACTTTTCCTCGTTTTATTCTGAAGAATATATCCCACAAATCTGCTGCTGTTTGCAACTAGGGAAGCAATTCCCCAATATGATATAATAATACATTTGTGTTGTGTTTGTGTTTGTGTACGTTGTTTGGAGTCACAATTGATTTGGAGTAGACTGCATGTCATGGTTGAACCCATCTGCAGACAGTGATGGTCTCTCGCCCGCTGCAAAACATTCATGTCCTGTTTGTTCTATTTGTTTCTTGCAGTTGGAAAGACGTCCCTGATCACTCGCTTCATGTACGACAGCTTTGACAACACATACCAGGTAGGTTGGAGATTTATATTACCAGGGAGGTGGGGTAAAAGATGTATTTTACCAGGTAGGTTGAAGATGGAGATGTTTTTTACCAGGGAGGTTGTAAATGGAGATATATAGAGAATGGGTCTCTTATGTAAAATTAGCATTAAAGTACAGTATACTGTGTAGCCTAACTGGATTACTGGTCTCATTTCCACCCCAATGTTTAATTTCTTTTACTGTGTGTTTGTGTTTTCTAGTGTGTTTCAATTGGTGTGTGTGTGTGTGTGTGGGTGGGTGTTTCGGTTAGTGTGTGTGTCTTTTTGTTTGTGTGCGTTTGGTTGGTGTGCGTTTGACAGTGTGTGTGCTTCGGTGAGTTTTTGTGTGTTTCTAAACGACACCTTGAGGCTGTGTCTGACCTCTACCACTCCACTGCTAAGCACATCGTATTTCCAGACCATAATAACCAGCCATGCATCTTACTGCCACAGAGAGACCCTTCCTCCTCCTCCTCTTCCTCCTCCACACTGCAGAACGCGTCCACAACACTCTGTTCATTGAGTTACTTTTTAATAACGTGAATATAACAACTCGCCAACGCTAATATTACCCACCGCCGCGATATTTCGGGATCATAAAGGTATACGTTTCTTTATGAAACATTTTCTCTTTGCTGAATGTGGGTGTTTTTATTTTAGGGCTGTTCTTGTCCTCGAATGTCACGTTGATATTGATGCATCGTTGCCATGACATCACGGCATGTCCCTGGGATTATTGAATTACCGGCATTGCAACGGCGTTTCTCCTTCCTGTCGGGATACGAAGGGAATCCAGATCACCCCCCACTGCTGGGTAAAGCGAACAGCAGAGCCCTGGACTCGGTCAATAAGATTAGACGGACGTGGCGGAACTCTGAGCTAGCTAGCTTCTCTGGAGACGGAAACGCCAGCGAAACTGCGAGAACGATCCACCCCACAAATAGGAATGTCCACTCTGAGGTCTTGGATAGATCAGGTCTGCTGCTGCCCCCCCTTGTAGACTGTGTAATCTACCCATTTATCAATCTATCATAGATCTGGAAGGGCCACTCTTTCCTGATTGGTTTTGAGAACTCAGAATTCACTAGCTAGTTAGGGTGTGCCATTTTTAAAAGGCAACCGCACTTTATTTCCCAAACTCTTATTATGAAATCCAAACATCGCCAACTCCCTGCTGCTCCCTCCTTCCACATCCCCTAAATGGTCGTCTTCAAACTGTCGTCAAATCCAAACTAAACATAATCTTTAAAACAAATATTCCCAGCTTTTGATATTAAGTTTGTGAACCATCTGTTTGATGGTGTGGAAATGTCTGGACTGCATTTGGCTGAAGGAGAGCCTTTATATCCTCAACCAGATTACACCACTCTGCTGCTGGATTTCATTTGAGGATTAAACTTTTTCCCTTGTCGTCGTAGCTCGGAGCTTCTGCAGTCACACGAGGGCCTCAATATGCCCCTCGGTTCCCTGGCATTCAGAACATGGAACTAGTAGCTAATAGCTAACTAGTAGCACTAAAATAGTTCAGGGGTGTAGGGGTGCTAACCCCGGTGTCCACAGACATGGCGGACACCCCTGTAATCTTCTGGTCACTGATTGGGTAGTTTCACTTCTCACCTTTTATACTGTGTGGTGAGGGCCTTGGAAAAACGATGAATCAATTTATTGTTGTTATGGGAAGACGTATATGAATCCATATTCAAAGGAGACATATTTCTACTACCAAAAACAATCCAACCTATCTAAATTGTTGCCTGTTGTGACAGTTCACATGAGGAGTTGTTGCTGTAAAGCTAGTGATGTAGCGCTAGCATCTTCTAGCACGGACCCTCCCCTGAGGTTTCCTATGAAGGCTCAGTGGTGGAGAGCTAGTTAGCATAGCGAGCGGTTCCCACTGCGCCCAGGACTCCTTTCACTGGATGGAGGACAGATTGGTCCAATGAGCCGGATTTAGCGGAGAGTGGAGAGCTACAGTCGGTCTCTCCCTGTCGTTAGCGCAACAGAGGATGTAATCCATATTGTGTTCACGTTTTTGTCATGCAAATCGCCCATGCAGATTTACACAAATACATTCTCTGCCCCGACACCGGATTCTTGTTAAGTAATAAATGGCTAAACCTGGCAGAACAGAAGTACATGTCCCTGCTATGCTAACTATTAGGCTCCAACTTTCTCATACTTTGTTTTGAAGGCAATTAAAAAGGGGAATGATGCTGGTTATTAGCTTGAACATTTAAACAAAGTCCAATACAGTTTTTACTTTAATTGCTATTCTGAAGCAATCAGATCCCCAATGTCCAGCGATTGGACATTTGGGATTTAAGAGCTAAGATACTTAATGTCATGTATCTGAATTAACTTAAGATAGACATGTCTGCTAAACGACTACATAGTAAATGGTACCAAATAGTACTAATTTCTGCTAGCGATCATCTAGAAGCAACACAGGCTTTAAATATGTTTGACTGTGAATAATTAATTTGGTGAAAGACAAGGAGAGCAGTAACGTGTATGTCACCAGTTCTTCATCCATGATGCCAACAAGCAGCCCAGAGAGAGAGACGGGGAGGGAGGTGAAGGAGAGGGGAGGATGAGGCTGGTGGAGGTGGTGGGTGGTGCTGGGGGGAGGCAGGTGGTGCTGAAAGCCTTGGAGGCAGAAGGGCCTGGCTGTGCGGCCGATGGGGAGCTGTCAGACCTGTGGTCACGGAGCTGTGACCGCGTCAGGCAGACGGCCGACACGTCCGCCCGGTGAGGCTCTCCCCGCGGTGGAGTACCTCCTCCCCGCGGTGGAGTACCTGCTCCTTGTCTCCATGTCTCCGTGTCTCCGCAGGGAGGTGGAGGTGAACGCCGGCCGTCTCGCCTGAGGGTTGATGAGGCAGAGCAGATGGATCAGATGACGTTTATTAGACACTATGCTGTCACAGCGGCAGAACGCATACAGGGTGCTCAAATAAAGAATGTAAATAAGACAACAACTGAAATATTCAACATGAATCAATGTAGGAGTAGTATTAATTAATGTGGAGGTAAACATCGTTATAGTAGAAGTTAACACGATATTCTACATTATGAAAGGACGGTACAGATGGGATGATATGCTATGATATTCAACCCAGCAGTTTTCCTCAATAATTCATGAATGTTTGTTTCATATTTTCCCTTTTCTATCAACTCAAAATGGTGGTTCTGTTTCCCCCTTTATGCCAGTTGAGATCTGGTGAGATGCGGTTCCCTCTTCAGGTTTCTTCCTTGTGGCTCTGGAGGTTCTGTCCTCGTCTCTGAGTGCTCGGGGTTAGGGAAAGTCTTCTGATGCCGGCCTGGGAATCCCTCCGAGGCTGGAACTGTGATCAGGCCAACCGTCAAGGAGCAGATAGCAGCCGACTGCTGTGCATCCTGTCGGTGAATCTAGTTTCCGACGTGATGTTTAAACCTTGCTGTTTTATGTTAAAGTGATTCCCCCAATGGATTATATTACAATAATAACATTTCCTCATCGAGCAGTCACTTTTCTTCAAAACAAGTTGCAGTGAATTCAGATCGGAAAGGAACGCACTAGCCACCACGCAAACATCCTCAACACCACGCGCACAGGCTAGCCCCCACCAGTTCGATTCCTCAACACATTAAGAACCCAAAGTAATTTAAAAAGGATTTCTATACACCTCAGATCTCCGCAACGTTCCCCAGCACTGTTAAACAAACACAACGCCCTTGGAGCCTGGGTCTGTTTCTCTAACGATGGGAGGTGCTTAATATTTTAACACAGCATGAATTATTCACTCCGCACCTAATCTCTCCGTGTGTAGGTCTCTGTGTGGCGTTCTATATTTAAACACGCCTGCCTCAGGCACTTCAGTACTGGCAGGTCAGAAAAAACAAGAACTGCAATATTACTGTAGTACACTCAGTATTACTGAGCCTGTAGTCGTACCAGACATTCTGCGTTTTCCCTGTTTTCCATGGATGGAAGAAGGAGAACTTGTTTACATGTACATCCACATTTATCTTCACCGTTATTTATAATATATTTTTGTAACCGCTTTATTATTGTATTTAGTTGATGTGCTATGTATAAAAGATGCTGTTGCTGTTTTGACCTAAGATTGTGTTCAATGTTAATGTGTGATTGTTTATATTGACCATGTTCTCCATTCTCGTCTTGTCTCAGGCCACGATCGGAATCGACTTCCTGTCAAAAACGATGTACCTGGAGGACCGGACGGTGAGGCAGAAAACGACCTGACAAACCTCCTCTCTTCCTGTCCGTCTCTCTCTCTTCCTCACCGTCCTTCTTTTATTCTCTCTCTTTCTGATTCTCAGTTCAATTGAAAAGAGCTTTATTGACATGGAAGACAAACAAAGCAGTCTTTATCTTTCTCTTGCTTTCTTACTGTATCAGTCTCTTTCTTACTGTATCGGTCTCTCTTTCTCACTGTATCGGTCTCTCTTTCCCACTGTATCTCTTTCGCACTGTATGTCTGTCTCTCTCTTTCTCATTGTCTCTCTTTCTCATTGTATCTCTCTCTCTCTCTTTCTCATTGTATCTGTCTCTCCCTTTCTCATTGTATCTGTCTCTCCCTTTCTCATTGTATCTGTCTCTCCCTTTCTCATTGTCTCTCTCTCTCTCTCTCTCTCTCTCTCTCTCTCTCTCTCTCTCTCTCTCTCTCTCTCTCTCTCTCTCTCTCTCTCTCTCTCTCTCTCTCTCTCTCTCTCTCTCTCACCGTCTCATTGTCTGTCTCTCTCTTTCTCTCACCGTCTCATTGTCTGTCTCTCTCTTTCTCTCACCGTCTCATTGTCTGTCTCAACCTGCGATGGGGAAGGAGGTGATCCCAGTCTAAGCTAGGGAGGCTCAGCGGGTTCACGGTGCATCGTTCCCCTCTGCTGTGCTCGTTAGAGCGCAGTGCGGGCTGAGCGGAGGAGGGCTGGGAGTGCAGTCACTCAGCAGGCCAGCGCCCGTCTGTGATTATGGAGATTTATACAATCACAGACGCGCGCTCGGCTGTTTGTTTCCTGGGAGAATGTTCACGTTCGACAGCATGACCTTGGCCTGACAGCGGGTCAACCCCCCCCTCCCCCGTGTGTGTGTGTGTGTGTGTGTGTGTGTGGGGTCTGGTCAGACACCTATAAGGCTTGATGAACGTTATCTGAGTAATGCAACAGCTTTAACGTCTGTACTCTTAAACGTTTGTTTTCCCTCAATACTGATGAGTACGTACTTCCAGAGTGCCGATGGATGGTATTGTGAGGCTGCTTCAAAAGTAATGATAGTACTGTGAAAATACTATCAGTACTACAAGAGTAGTGATATTACTGTTTGAGAAACTTCAGAGTAGTGATAGTATTGTACGAGTACTGATGGTGTTGGGAGTTCTACTATGGTTATGATAGTACTGTGTGAGTACTGATGGTACTCATAGTACTGTGAGTACTACTGATAGTTATACTATGGTACTGATAGTACTGTGTGAGTACTGATGGTACTCATAGTACTGTGAGTACTACTGATAGTTATACTATGGTACTGATAGTACTGTGTGAGTACTGATGGTACTCATAGTACTGTGAGTACTACTGATGGTTGTACTATGGTACTGATAGTACTGTGTGAGTCCTGATGGTACTGTGTGTGTACTGATAGTACTGTGTGTTGTGTATTTGCAGGTGCGGCTGCAGCTGTGGGACACGGCGGGCCAGGAGCGCTTCAGGAGCCTGATCCCGAGTTACATCAGAGACTCTACTGTGGCTGTGGTAGTCTACGACATCACAAGTACTACTAATACTTACAACACTATAATACTACAGTCTATAAAGTGTATACCATAGTGTGTACCGTTGTCTAGTTTATAAAGTACAGTGTATGCATTAATGTTCACCCTAATGTGCCTAGTATATACAGTACAGTGTTTTCATTTCAGCGTATACATTACAGTTTATAAAGTACTGTGTAACATGAGCCATTGTGGTGGTCCTCTGAGAACAGGAAGCTGGTTAAGACTCTATCGATCCTGTTTCCTGTTTGTTTTATGCGATCACACACTTCCACTCATATTTCACAGAACCCCTCAACAATGTCCTCCACAGATACACAGATCAGCAATAATGTAAACACAGTTTCACAGTTTACCCTGCTTCCTAGATCTCTTGACACTTTTATAATTAAATTCACCTCGTGGACACACTACTAATATTCTTTATACAACAATCTCGTTATTATTAGACAGATCCTGTCCAGGGTGTAATCTGCCCTTTAACTGGTGATTAGCCCGCATACTTAATCAGGTTTCAGACGCCCCTGGGCTCCAAAAAGAGAAACACAATACTACGTGATCTCCATACCCTGTATCCTGTACATACACACTCGTGTTCCATCCGCTGTGGAATATTTGAAGTATTTAGGATGTCGGATCCTTGCGTTAAACAAGATTAATACTTCTAATCCGATTTTGCCCCTCTCCATTTGATCAGATTGCTACAATAACGGATTACAGGGGCATGCATGGAGGCAAGCGGCTCTGGTTAACTCTGCTCCACCAAAGTGCTCCCGTTTTATATCAAGTATACGGCAGCAGGGAGCCTTGATGCCGGTTAATGGCGCATCTTAATTGCCGGAGTGGGCCGGGTTATTTGATTGTGGTTTGTCGCTGCTCCCCCCTCGACAGACGTTAACTCGTTCCAGCAGACGTCCAAATGGATCGATGATGTCAGAACAGAGAGAGGGAGTGATGTCATCATCATGCTGGTGGGCAATAAGACGGATCTGGCGGATAAGAGGTTTGTACCGGTCAACGCTACGAGTTGCGAGTGTCTTTGTGGCTCGGTCTTTTTATGGCTGGCGGCTGCGACGGTTTCCTTGCTCAAATATAAAACTTCTTCTGTTCTACACATGATCTTGAAGTTCTAGTGTTGAAGTCTACATGGTCCTAATTGGGAGTTTAATTTGTCTGTTCAAATATGACTTCAGGCATAGGTTAAATAGTTTTACTTGAGCAAAGAATAATAATGAATGGGAAACAAGTTGTGACTCACATTATGATTGGAAAATTTGATCAATTTCAGTCATTTATGGGAGTTCATGGTTTTAGTGACCTGGGTCACTTGTCAATCATTTTAAGTACCTATTACTGAAGGTTAAAGGGTAACCAAAAACAAATAAGAGCCGGAAGCAACATCGCCATCTCTGGTGAGATATGTTACTAGTTAGTTTGAGCCAAACTATCATGATGTCACTTCTGATGGCTCGAACTTGGAATGGCACCTACTTTGGTTCAAACCTAAAGTGCTGTCACTTCTTTAAGCTTTGATCCTCGCTGCTTTGCTACGGTTCGCTTAACTTCCTGGTCACACAGGAAGAGGAAGTCGCGCGCCCAGCCGCTTTTTATCTAGCCGAAGTGTTCAACCCGAGTGTATTAAGATCAGCCAGCCGTGGGTAAGCCTCCCACATCCAGGGGATTTGTCAGGGATGTGATTCCCGATTGACCGTCTGGACAGAACATCTCTGATGTGGAACTCATGGTTTAAACTCTGCCCCTCAAAATGTCCTTTTATTATTTATACGCTTTTCCCCCAAAAATAAGTCTTAAGAGTGGTAAGGTCATTTTGGGCGGGCAATGCGGTTGAAGGCCTACATACATCTTGGTGGGACACGCCCACTTGATGTCACTACAGGGTCGATTTAGAAACGGCTTGTTGTGGCTAGTGAACAAAGAGGTGACGGTGCTACTGGTTCAAACCGAAACGTTCCTGAAACAAATGTTCCTGAAACCAACGTTCCTGAAACATGCACCTGGTGCAGGACCACCGTGTGTCAGGGTTTCCCAGGAGAACATTCTAGAACATTTCTTCCTTCATGAACCATGACTATAAGCCCGGAGCGATTGTTGGACACAGCTGTTCCCTACATCCGAGTCCTACATTCTTTCAATTCACAATACAACCAATCACAATCTGGTTCCGCAAGGATTTCCTGCTCAGAACATGACTCCGACATCAACCTCCAGGTAGAAGCCCATCGCACATGCCCCGCCTTCTACTGCTTCTCAACCAACCAGGTGCTTTGGGCTCCACTGCTGCCCACACCCTCAATGGTTGTGCTCTGACCAATGACTGTTTGATTGGTTGAGAGGCAGGAAGAGTTCTAACGACGTTCCCAGATGGCCAGAACAGCAGATAAGGCAGAGTTAATATCATCGCGTGAGAAGACGCGGTTATAGGGCTGCTTTAATGGCAAGCTGTGCACGCGGTTTGGCATCCTGAGTGTGTTTAATATGTTGGACGCTATGTGGTCTTGTGTGAGTTGTATAGTTTCCCTGTCCGTCTGTCATTATGTACACAGATGACTTCGTCAGATACAGTTGGCTATGTATAGCTCCGTTCAGTGGAGACAATCCGAATGGGGTGGAATGAATGAATGAATGAATGAACAAAGATGGGATGCTCAGATCCCCATTATCGCCGTAGTAACCGCTACAGATCATTTGAAACCGTAATAGATCGTCCGGCCCAAGAGACCAGGATTTGATTCCCGGCTTGGCTCATGTCCGTTTATAGATGTTGCTTGGTTTTACTTTGTTCAATCCGGTTTCTTCCTGGTTATAGTTTCCTTGGCCACCAGCTGAGTCTAATGTATGCCATTAAACTGGTAGCAGTCTCCCTCCCCTGAGGCCTTTAACATTGATGAGGCAGAGGGGGGAACGGTTTCGTGGCGGCCCACCAATACTCATAAGCCTACATATTTTATATATACATATTGGATCCTTCATCAGTGTTCTGTATTTAATCACTTCCTAGAGATTTAACTGATCGTCTCGTAACGGCTCGGGCATTCTGGGGACCGGGTTAGAGTGTAAATAATGGATGATTAATTTATGAACTCTTTGAGAAGCGGTTCTCTGTCTCTACGAGGAACAGAGGCTGTGTGTAGTGTAGGGGACGAGCGGAGCACAGCGTTTTGTTGTTCCTTTATTGTTTGGTTTTGTGCGCCCGACGGCGCTGACAGAACTGTCGAAAAACCGTCCAAAGATAATGTGGTGTTGCTACCCGCTGCTCAAAGACGCATGCTATTCAGATTCCAGCGCTAGAAGATGGCACATGCTATTCAACAGTTAGCTCCAATGCTAGCAGACATGACACATGCTATTCAACAGTTAGCTCCACTGCTAGCAGACATGACACATGCTATTCAACAGTTAGCTCCACTGCTAGCAGACATGACACATGCTATTCAACAGTTAGCTCCACTGCTAGCAGACATGACACATGCTATTCAGCAGTTAGCTCCACTGCTAGCAGACATGACACATGCTATTCAACAGTTAGCTCCACTGCAAGCAGACATGTACATGATGCATGCTATTCAACAGTTAGCTTCTACTGCTAGCAGACGTGTACATGATGCATGCTATTCAACAGTGAGCTTCTGCTAGCAGACATGTACGTGATGCATGCTATTCAACAGTTAGCTTCTACTGCTAGCAGACGTGTACATGATGCATGCTATTCAACAGTTTGCTTCCCCTGTTGGCAAACATAGGTCATGATACATGCTATTCAACAGGTAAATGAAACATGAAACACTGTTCAGCAAATGCTTTTATCCAAACTCACAGCGAATACAGATTAAATGCATTAGATTCATGAGCAGGTAGGGGTGAGTTGGGGCCATCTTGCTCAGTGACACTGCATATCGAACCCAAACACACATGAATGACAAGCAACTCCTGCGTTGGCAGGAATCAAAGTCCGTCCGTGTTCTCCCACCGGCTGCGGCGAGTTTAGAATCCGTTGGTAGCCATGGCAACCGGTAACTGCTCACCGCCAGAAAGGAGCCTTCTCGGCCATGGAGATAGTGGGACTAACAATTCTTTGTGGCGTACAATACGGATTCTGGATGTATCTGGCACACCGGACACAGACCGGAGATGATGCGTGGTGATTTTGGCCTTGAATCCTAGACACTGTCTAGACTCACGGTGTATTATATAGCTGCAGGGAGTTAAGGTGTGTGTGTGTGTGTGTGTGTGTGTGTGTGTGTGTGTGTGTGTGTGTGTGTGTGTGTGTGTGTGTGTGTGTGTGTGTGTGTGTGTGGTTCGTTATTAAACCACTGCTGGCCAGGTGGGTGATGAATAAGCCGAGGGAGTGAGTCCCTCAGCTCTGGAGCAAGGCAGCATCAGGTGTCGTTAGAGAGTAGATGCTGCAGAGCTCTCGTTCTCTCTCTCTCTCCTTGAAACGAAGACCTGCTGTTCCTTCTGGATTCCATTGTTTTGGATCATCGCTGTTCCTTCCTGCAACGTCAGGCTTCACTAGGCAGACGGACGCAATCTCTGATCAGCCCTGATGAAGGATCTCTCACGGTCTTCATGAAATGAGAGGGTGATGAGTGAGTGGATGATGGACGAGGCTCACCTCCGCTCAAAGCCCGCGGCCTGGTGACATCATGGAATTGAAACCGGTGATGTCATCACGGCTCTGAAACCGGTGATGTCATTCAAAACCTGAGACTGTTGGTGAGTCAGACTAATTGAGGTGACTGAACATGCCTGTGTTACAATGCTCCTATACAGAGGTGTGTATTTGATATGGTGGTTCGGCTCCAGGTCCCTTTTCTCTGGTTGCTTCCCTCGACCAGAAAGGCCCACCGATGGAGGCTCTACCGCTCCAAAACGACCTTCCACAGCCCTCCCTGTCAACACTGAGCTCAGCCCCCCAGGGCCGACGGTTCACCTGCGCCTTGTTGCTGCGTTCCAGCGTTTGTCTGAACGACGCACAAACCAAGCCGCCCTCATTAAAACGCTGCGCTAATGGAATGGAATGAATTTGCTCGCAGCTCAAAACAATTCAATTTGTTTAAACACTCTAACGCTAATTGGCTTTGGTGTTGGTGGGTGCATCTGAATGTGTAAACTTTTAATAAAGGACATTCAGCTGTGAAGTCTCCAGAGGATCATTGTGACGCTCATAATCGTGTCGTACAATTACAATTTAGAGAGGTTTCTTTGGAAGCAAATCAACGTTACTTACTATTTAATACTTTGGAGTCATTTCAGACGCCTTTGTCCGAAGTGACAAACAGTGACTCCAGATACATATCACCAGAGAGCAGGTAGGGGTTAGACAGTGACTCCAGATACAGATCACCAGAGAGCAGGATGAGGTTAGACAGTGACTCCAGATACAGATCACCAGAGAGCAGGTAGGGGTTAGACAGTGACTTGAGATACAGATCACCAGAGAGCAGGTAGGGGTTAGACAGTGACTCCAGATACATATCACCAGAGAGCAGTTAGGGGTAGGGGACAGTGATCGAGCACAATCAAGGATCTTACCAAAACCCTTTTTTAGTCTAGGAGTCAAACGCCCTAGCTAGCTACTGCAGTGTTGTTCCTGTTTTATGACTTGTTTTCTTCTGGTGGTGTGTTAATTAATTTCCTCTCCTGGTGTGTGTATGTGTGTGTGTGTGTGTGTGTGTGTGTGTGTTCAGTAATTTGATAATTGTTTCCTCTGCAGGCAAATCACGATCGAGGAGGGGGAGCAGCGGGCCAAGGAGCTGAGCGTCATGTTCATCGAGACCAGCGCCAAGACGGGCTACAACGTCAAGCAGGTCGGACGGCCGGCCTTATACTAGCATATCCTCCGCAGGCTAGCGTTAGACTAGCCTATCATTAGCAGGCTAGTGTGAGCCCAGCATAGGATTGGCAGTTTAGCCGTTAGCCTAGCATTATGGTTGCCCAGCGCTAGCAGACTAGCATTGGCATAGCCTAGCATCAATGAGACCACTGTTAGCCTAGCATTAGCAGGCTAGCGTAAATCTAGTGGTGCATTAACACAGCAGTGTTTATTTATCGGTCCTACGTCTGCCAAAAACATCTGGTGATTGATAGTGTGAGGACGATGTGTCGTACAAACAAACATAATATACGTTTACCTCTTCCACTCGTCGCCTGAACCTCAGGCGACGGCTAAGGCTACACTGGGGACGGCGCAGCTACATGGCTACTTGACGTAGCTAGCCCACAGTCAGATGGCAGATATCTTGGCGTGTGCCGCGGGCAGCCTGTGGCTCAGTGAGTCAGAGCGACCGTCGGAGCCGCTGTTATTACAGTGATCCACGAACACAAACGCCCTCCAGCAAGTGATTTGTATTCTGTGTGGGCTTCTGGCTACAAGAAGGGGAAGAGAGAATGGTTTAAGGCCCTTAAAAGAGCTCACTGGTGCCCGTTGTACCATTCTACGCTTTCAGTGTGTGTGTTTACAAAGTTGTGTAACAGACAAGTTAAATCCCGGTAAATGATTATTCTTTCACAATAATAGCTGGAACAACCAGAGGGAGAGGGCTGAGCGTTCAGCCGAGGCTTTTATCCGAGGGTCTTGATGAAAGCAGGGCGTTGGCGTTAATTCGGGATCTTTGTGTTAATCTGACAATGAGCGAGGCCGCGAGCCGCTCAGAGGAAGGCGTGTCTGTCAATGCGGCCGCGCTGATTCTGCCAGCCGGCGGCGGCGGCGGCGGCGGCAGCGGCCAGACAAACACAGATGGCTCTTTTCTTCACCGAGCTTTAAAGCGGTCAAAACACACGCCGCAGCCGCTCCGAATGGACAGGCAGAGGAGGAGGAGGAGGAGGAGGAGGGAGGCAAAATAGGATGAAGAACAAAGAGACGGTGTTGCTCGGGAAAGCTCTGCGCTCTGCCACACTGTCTCCTGTTGAGCGTTTGTGCAGAGCAATGAGTCATCACATTCAGAGCTCGTCGTTTTCACCTCGTCACCGTCATTAATGAGCGCTAGTAGCCTAGTTTTTACCTCTTTAACTTGCCTATCGTGAGCTTCCTGCTCCATTATTAAATACTCTAACTCATTTCAGCTTTGCCTTGTTATATAGTTTTGGTATAAACTGATGACGCACCGAACACAGTCCATGTACTGACGTCTACAGGTCGGAGTCTGGTTGGGCTTGGATGTTCCACGTGTGAAAACAACCTTGTTCTCTTCCTGTCTGTCTGTCTGTCTGTCTGTCTGTCTGTCTGTCTGTCCTGCAGCTGTTCCGACGCGTGGCCGCTGCTCTTCCTGGGATGGAGAGTATGCAGGAGACCAGCAAAGAGGGAAGTATCCTTTGACTAATGCCCCGTTCGTGCACCCCATCCATACCCCATTAGCACGCACTCCTCCTGTTGAAGAGGTGCATCCCTGACATCGTCTGGTGTTGATGGAACACACAGAGCCTCAGGGTGCTCTTAATGTGGGCAGTTTTGCTAAGCAGTGGAGCGTTCTAAAGAGCAGTACAATGTAAACACTGGATCCCATGGCTTAGCTTATAGACTAGCTAGAGAGTAGCCTTTTATCGTTTCCTTGTGTTCTTGCATGTAGAACTACTGAAAGAATTTAAGTCTGGAAGTTTTACTTGGATTCAAATTATTATATTATATTTGGGATTAATGTTACAAAAAGTTGAATGCAAAAATAGAATGTTAACTTCACAATCACGCCACATTTTCTGATTAATTTATGTCAAACTAGTTTATCACTCGGGATCTGTCTTCTGATCCATTTACATAAGAAACCTTTTGAGGCATATGAGGACTGCTGTCATGTTCCTTTATGTGTGATCTGTTTGTGCATACAACAAGGATTTATGCCAGTTATAAATCCCTGTTTAATTAAGTTTCTGACTGCACCTCTGGAAAAAACCCGACAGGTCTTTTATACTCCTGTCAGCCTCGACCACCGTCTCCATGGAAACGAGGCTGGTTGATGAAACTGTCTTTCCCGTCACTGTGTGCGCATAAACATCCCTCATTAGTGCCCCCATGTCACGATGACTTCTGGCAGTCGGTCCTGATGCTGGCCCCATCATCCTCTTCACTGTTTGGTTGAAGATGTTCTCTGAACACGTCTGCCTTCTTCAGACCCTCTCTGCCTGAGGGCCCTTCTCCAACAGGCCTCTGGCCCTCTGGTGCTCAGGCCCTCTGGTGGTCATCCTGGGGCACGACGGGGCAACAGCCGGTTTACACGCCCGAGATGTGTGACGGTGCACTTTATGGGCAGAAAAAATATATTGAGTGGGATTGCAAAAGTACTGCAAGGTTTATGCTAAACAACTGCCTGATGATTGGAAGACGCATGCTGCTTCTTCTGCGCGTGCGTTCACTCTGGGCGACGGGGTTGAGACGATGGGCAGGGGAAGAACATTCACAAGGGGCGAGCTGGGGTGGTGAAATACTTAGAAAACTAACACTGGGCTCACAGGAAAGAGGAAGAGGACGGAACCACTGCCTTAACCAAGCAACGCGTTCATTTGGTGATACTCGGGTAAGGATCCAATCATTTTGACTGGCTTTCTTGGCCTAAATTAGGCTTTCTTGGCCTAAATGTTGTTAATGGTTTAATTGCCCCACTGGGCGGTATCTCCAACCAGATACGTGTGAACCTGTAGCATAGCCAGCTATCGCTGACCTGGGTTTAGTCTGAGGACGGCTGGTTTGACACCGCTAACAGCTATTGATTGGTTTCTCTAATCTACGATCGCTGGACCTTGTCAGGGCATTAGCGTAGGCGCGTCTCGGAGCTCGATAGTCCGGACGTGATAGCTTTCGGGTTTTACTACGGCGGTATAATTCCTCTGATCCCCTATTACGGCTAATTAGCTTCACGCCTTGCGTCTGAATCCTGCTTAGATGTTGATAGAAATGGCGCGCCGCCACGACAGCAGGTTCGATTCATCACACAGATGAAACCTCTATTTCTACAGAGCATCAGCAGAAAGAGTCTTCAGGACGCCCTTTAGGAGTCTTACTTTAACCAGAAGGTTGTTTTGTTTTGTGATGTTTCAAAGCCGTTTCCTGCTCGACGTAGCAACGCGCCCGTCCGCCTGACGGACGGAGGCCTGTCGCCGGGAGAGCGGGCGGGGAGCGTTTATGACGCCGTAACTCGGGTGATGGATGTGACAGGCGACAGCACCTTGGGGTGGTTCTGTCTCTGCCGACGCTGCAGTGTTCCTATTGGTTCCGGCCCCGGGGTATCGACCCCTCTGTAACGGCAGCTCCCCCCCCTCACAAACAACAGATACGGCGCCGGCTCCATAAAGGGTAAAGGTCAAACCGAGACGGTATCCGATGTGTTTTTAACGCCGAGGATGTTAACTGCTTCTCTATTCCCGAGCGCACACAGAGGGTTATCTAGGAGCCGGGTAGCCTGAGGCAACGGGCATTAGCACCGGGCCGTTTGGTGTTGATAGTGTTTACTCTGCCGGTCCACTGGCCCCAAAGGCTCCTGGGTAATATTTTGTGAGGGAAGGGATGGTGATTGCACTGTATTGACGGGGGGGGGGCAGGGTGGTAGGGTCAGCGTGATTGACGGCGGGTGTCAAGGTCTGGTGCAGAGACACCGGCTGCGTTCCAACACCACCTCCTCTCGCTCGTTCACTCTGACACCCTGGAGGGGGCGGGCAGAGGCAGTTAGCGGTGGGATTGAGACGGCTGAGCCGCTCCAGCGACTGTCGAGGCGATGTGAACGATACGGGCCGATCACAGCCCTCAGACGTTTGTCTGACGACGCTAAATCTCCACAGCACTTGAGGCTTAGACTCTACCGCTCTGGTTTACTGCGTTTGAGGAATAAATGCTGAACGCGAAAGGTTAGCGTAAATTGCCGTAGAACGACTTTTGGAATGCGGCCATTGGTGCTGACGCGGTGGATCCCGGCAGAACGACGACGGCTTCCTCTCTTTCCCGTCGGAGTTGAGCTCACCTGACTTCTTCAGGTGGAACCCGCACGCACGCACACACGCGCGTTGAGTTCCCAAATTTCTGTGGTGTATTCAGTATTCAGTGTGGTGTATTCTCTTTGTCTCTCAGAACGGCCTCGCGGAGGAGAGGCTGTGTAGAAGGCTACGGTCTGCTCATTAATAATCTTGAGTTTTCATGTGTGGCTTCACCCTGCAGAGAGCAATGGTAAACGTCTTGGCTCTTTCTCTGTTACACGACCGCACACACGTGAACTGACTTGACTGTCTTCCTGGCTGCGGTGGAGTTGGGATGTTAAATATTGTAGCTTATGTGCTATGGCGTCCTCTAGTGGTATAAATGTCCCATTACAATATATAATTTAGTATAAAGTGTAATTGGTTAGGGTTTAATATTGGTGTTTAAGAAGATTTTTAAAAAAGCATGATGCATATTCACTGCTTTCTAAAATATCTTCCCTGCTCGTTTCAAAGTCATTCCTTAACGTTTTCCTTCAGTGATTGACATCAACTTGGACAAACCACAGGAGCAGGCTACTACCGAGGGCGGGTGCTCCTGCTAATGCTCCCAAGCCAATCAGAGAACATCTTTTACGCCATGTGATTTTCTTTAGGTTTTTGTTTTACGATTTTTTTATGTTTTAATTTGAATGTTATTAATTTGCACATCGGAGAAGGGACGCCTTATCGGAATATCGGATCAATAGTTTGAACTACTGGCTACTTGAAAATGTGTCAAATCTAGTTTGTTAATGAAATTGCCAAAAAGTTCAGAAAATATCAACAAAATGTAAAGGGGGCAGGATGTCCTATTATTATGTGTACACCCTTTTGTTAAGTGACAAGTTAGATACCACCCATCTTTCTTTTTGTATTTTTTATAAATTCAGGGAACTCTCTGGAAGGTTTAATTTATTTTTGGGATCTCCACCAATGCAGACAGAGTGTACAGAGACACAGATCCATGACAACAGGATTCTGAGGACGGCATGCATGAAGCATTGTGTTTTGAACATACCTGTGTCCAATCGTGATGTTTGAATATGTCATTGCCGATATTACAACACCGTCGACTTAATGCACTCTCTAAAAGAGGAAAAAAACTTTAAATGTCCTTCTGCTTCTTAACACTGTTGGCCTGGATTTCTATACTTGACTTCAAAAAACCTTTTTGGTCCTGTGAGTTTGTGTGTAAATGTATGCTTATTTTGTACAGGCAACTTTAGTTAGTATTGGCACTATAAGTGACTTCTATTCTCTCTCCACCCGTTATCCAATAGGGCCCCGTTTCTCTGTGGCGCCTGACAGAGTCACCCCGGCCACACTTGCCCTGATATCTGATATCGTTGCAATGTTTGATCGGGTCTCAATAGTTGTGTTCGGATCGGCCACATAATTAAACACCCGGAGACACCAGGGGGGGAAACACTGCCCCCTGGTGGACAATATGTAAATAGTGTATTTTATGTTCCTTGGAGAGATACCTTATGGTTTCAAGCGCACTATACGTAAACCTTGTGACTTTGGTGTTTAAACGGCTGTTTAGCGAGTCAACGGAGACATTCCTGTCGAACAAAGAGAAGACAAAATTTGCACATGTAGACCTTTCAGGTGATTGTGAAGTGAGGGAAACACTTATTTGTAAATAAGAAACCACAAGGGTAGACAAACCTGTTCAAGTGTGGTACCGACGTCTTCACCAACAGGTTCCAGATGACGCCTGTGTTTGAATAGTCATTGTTAACGTTTAAAAACACTAAAAAGCTAAACGCACTGAAGCCCCAGCAAATACAATGCAGGATATCATAATTACTATTTCTAACTTAACGTTTCCAGTGATGGCATTTGCTAGTGCTTTTATGGAATGGTAACAAACGTGACAATTAATCAATCAATTGGCCCCAATTTCAGCCCGTCGCACTACCACGTTTGACCACAGAGTGCGTTGTTTCTTCGGTTGGTGTTGGTGTTCGCTTCCGGTCTTTGACATTATGCCTGCCCTGCTCTTAGCTCAGGCGCCGGAATTGTAATGTACTAGTTAGTTACTTTACTTTGACTTTACAGTTACCTCTAACTGCACTTTTTAAGACCTGTCCTAGTTAGTGAGAAAAGAAAAAAAGTTGAAAAAAAAATTAAAAGTTAAATAACCATCTTTATCACACTTGGGGGTGCTGTGTTTGGGATTTTGACTTAATAATAAATAAAAATACTAATTACACATCCAAGATGGAGGCCTTTGTCGACACTAGCCTAATAATCGATAATAATAATAGACTTGGTGGAAAACAGGACGGATTGCAGACTCTAAATTGTAGATAAACAGTTTGGTCCTCCCAACCTCTCCTGCTATTGTTTAAACCGGACGTCTGCACCATTTAATCGCCTCAATCGACTTCTGAGTCAGTTGTTATGTCAAAAGATAAATAGAAATAGCTACGGTGTCTCTGTAACTGTGAAACGTTGACTCATCGCGGGAGATCCGCGGTTATTTTTGGGACGCTGTTGACGAATGACGCCTTGAACGTGTTTATCGGGTTTTCGCGATACCAAAAACACCGCGTTCGATCTGTGACCGTCCCCGGGCCCTGATTGGCTGCCTTTGCCATTGTCTACTTACTAACGTTTCCGTGACACGTATTTGTTACTCTGAAAAGTGGAATGTACTGCCCTGGCTGTCGCCCATAGTGGGGACTGGAGAGCACTTTGTTAGTGAAAGGGTATTTATTTATTATTTGTTGAATATGAGTTTGTGTAAATACCCCCCCCCCCCCCCCCCCCCCCCCCCACACACACACACACACACACACACACACACGTTTACTGTGTCCTTGCTCCTGAGTTCAGCACAAACACCTGTTTATTTGTGACTGGACGCCGAGGGACAACATGGCTAGAAATAGGACGTTGTTATGGCGATGCACTGGGGAGGGGGGCTGTATGTGTGTAGCGCACGACCCCGTGGAAGGTCAGAGGTCAGAGGTCGTTCCCATCTGATTTGGTTACTGTGTCCGTAGAGCTAGCCCTCCATCCACTGTACAGAGATCTGGCATGTCCCACACCCATCAATAAAGACGACTTAATACCAGATCCCGTGTGGTCCTCGTCTCTTTATGTCCCCGTCTCTTCCTTCCGAGCTCTTCCTCCCCAACATGGCGGGGTTTTTCAGAACCGAAGCTCGCAGAGGTTTCGGATGAAAGCCGAGTAAAAATTGCCTGGCAGGAGGCTTTAAAAGCCCCTCTTCACCTGGTGTGTGACGCAGGCTAAAGATGCTTGATTCTTTTTTTAGGTGCTCAAATTACAGGAACTGCTGCTTTTTTAAGCGAAATGGATCCAGTTGATGGTGACCAAAGTCGAGCCGTCGCCACCCCTCACCCATAAAGTAGAGTCTACGAGTCAGATTACAGATAACTGCGGTGGTCCACGGATAAGAATGCCAAAGAATAGTACTTTCAGTGAATATGTTCAGGATTCGTTATTGCATCATGGCTTGACTGACATCTAATCTGATTATAATACAGAGAAATATTTACTTCCTGAAGGTGATCGGAAGTGTGTTTGTGTAGTGTGTGTGTGTGTGTGTGTGTGTCATGTTTGTTCTAGGTTTAGGTGTGTGTGTTTCCCCATATTGGTACATTTAGTGTTTGCCTTCCTGTAGAATTCCAGTAATAGAGTGACGTATTTTTCACTTCCCTTGAATATTTTCCATGCATTTTATTTGAAGTATATCTCTAAGCCTGTGTGGGCCTGCCTGCTGGTACCTGTCCCTTCTCTTCGTCTCAGGTCCTGTTCCACACCTAAACAGGTATGACAACAATCAGAATTACTCAGAAGGCTCCTACATGCAAAACAACTTTGATTTATCATCTCTGAGGAACGGGCTGGAAAGAAAAACACATGACATCTTCTTCGGTTCTACCTTTGATGTCATGTTTGTATTTTGAAATGAAGTTTGTACAATAATAATAATCATAATACTAAGTGTTTGATCTGTCACATATATGGAATATTATCATGTGTTGTATTTGATCTTACTGTTTCTGTAATGAGCCAGTTTTGATACGAAGCACTTACTTGTATGGTAAAGTTCCTACACGATCAATAACTATGATTTGTATCCGGGGTATCGTATCCTCAGTGGATGAGGTAATACTGCAGGCCTAATCATAATACTGTTCTTCCTGCTACTTGGTACTTCATTATTAGGCCCCCGCCCAAACCAGTGGCCTTAGTTTCCCCCCCAAAAGCTTAGCCTACATGCAGCGGTCCTAGAGAGCTCAGCCGACCCTAACAACGAGGGCAGATTATCCACGCTGCATCCCTCAGACGGCGCTCTATTCAGGAGCGCGTGTGTGCACACGCAGCGCCGTCATACTTTAATGATCCTTGCTCTTCTCTGGGTCCTGATCTTTCCGAACTTGGGGCTGCTCGACAGATGTGAGGTGAATGGAGGAGATAATCCTGTTAGCCATGCCCCGGTGAGTCTGCGGGGGTAATCTCCACCACTTTGTTCCCTTCACTAGGGACCCAGAGGCCGCAGACTGCGTGGACCTGTGGCTCTCCGCGCAGGAGGAACCCAACGATCAACGGTCCGGGGTTTGTTCACTGGCACTCTGGTGGTTTTATGTTTGGTTTATGATTTTTACGGAATATTTAAACAACTGTATTTGTTTTCTGGTGTTTGAATAGAATAATAAAGATATAACTTATAACTATTTATAACTATTGATCTCATGTTGGAAATGTTGGGCGCAGCAGAGTACAGGGCGAGAACGTGAAAGACTGAAGACTCGCTTGTTCAGGGTTCACCTTCTAGACTCTGCATTGTCCCCCCCCCCCCCCCCGCCCCCCCCCCCGTCCCGTCCCCCCCCCCCCCCCCACGCACCCCTCCTTCACACTTATTGTATGTGGTACATCCTCGCACTTAAAAATAATACTTACCATTGTGTAGCATCTTATCCCAGCTATCTTTGTTGTGTACGGGGAATGGGTTAACCTAGTGATAGTTAGTGGTTGGCACTTGTTTCTATGAACATCCTTACTGTACCGACAGATATATATATATATATATATATATATATATATATATATATATATATATATATATATATATATATATTGTTATTTCTCTTTCTTTGGAAAAATGTACATATTGTAAGCCGCTTTGGATAGAAGCGTCTACTTAATGCCCTTAATGTAAATGTGAAAACGTTTCATACAATATGCGAATAGAACAGAAAGTGACAATTTAATATTTAGGAGGAATAAACGCTTTTTAGACCAGTGTATGGAATTATAATATCAACTCCATTATAAGTTACGGATAATATGACTTCCTGGTACTTTCTTTGACACGACAAGCAAAAGAAAAACCCGCTTACAACCACTCTCCAAAAATAACTTTTTATTTAAAAAAAAACAAAGAATACGTTTAAATACAACGACCACAAAGATGATTATCTATTAAATATACAATGTGCCAGAGACGCTGTGAGGACACCATCTGGTCCCGGGGGGTCCGGCAGGGGGGTTAAACTCTTACTGTCGCGCTCACTGACGGCCAGATGAGCTAAATCCCAGCGCTACAGCAGATGACGGGGTTCACCCCGACTTAATAACAGAGGGGTTCCCCCCCCACCTCCACCACCACCGCTGATCCGCATCTCAGCCGCTGTTAGCACGCAGATATTAATACCCGGCCCGCTATGCTAATGCAGCGCTGCTATGCTAATGACCTCAGATCCGAGGGGGTGGGAGGGGGGAGACTGGGAGTGCTGGAAGAGAGCGACTGGGGCTGCTGGGGGAGAGATGCCATGCACGTACGGTCTGGGCTTCCTTCCCTGTCAGCGTTCATAGTTCGGAAATTAATATGGATTTCTTGATCCATATTTTCTGTTTGGACTAGACGTGGTCGTCCGTTGCTAGGCGACGCCAGGACCTCATCTCCCTGTGAGAGGAACAGAACAATAATCAGAATCGGCCCCGCTGCTTTCAGAATGATTTCCAACTGTCAGTACTAAACTAATTGAAAACGTGATTAAACTAAGTATGCACAATTACAGAGGGACATATGGATACATCTCTTCCTTTTGTAAACATTGTGGGCTATATTGTCTCTGTGTCTAGACCTGACTGTGTGTGTGTGCGTGTGTGTGTGTGTGTGTGTGTGTGTGTGTGTGTGTGTGTGTGTGTGTGTGATAGTGGATGTTTAGTAAATACAGAGTGTAAAGGAGGTGCCATTATGGTGAACGACCTAGTTTCTACTGTCCAGGTGAGTGACCTAGTTTCTAGTCTCTCTCTTATGAAAGAGCCTGGTTCATAACTCATAGTGGGTGACCCTGGTCCAGGACTCAGAGGCATTCTCGAGACCTAGAACTTATAGTCCATGTGGGAGACCTCAGATGCAGAACTGATGGTCTATAGTGGGCAGCCCTGGTCCACAACTGATGGTCTATAGTGGGTAGCCCTGGTCCACAACTGATGGTCTATAGTGGGCAGCCCTGGTCCACAACTGATGGTCTATAGTGGGCAGCCCTGGTCCACAACTGATGGTCAGAACTTACACAGGGTCTCCGGGCACGGCTCTCTCCATCTGCGTCTTCAGGAGGCTGAACTTCTTGAAGAAGGCGGGGAGCTTGAGTTTGGTCCTGGGGGGCCGCGAGGCACGACTGAAACGGGAGACAGGGAGACTGGTTTAGTTCGGACCCCTCTATAGTGTGTGAGTGTATAAGTGTGTGTGAGAGCATGTGACAGCCTGTGTGTCCGTGTAAGTGCAAGCGTGTGTGTGAGAGTGTGCGTGTCTGTAACCGCGTGTGTGTGACTGAGTGAGGACGTGCAGGTGTGTAGGATTGTGTGCGCTTGAGAGCGTCAGTGTAGTGTGTGGGTGAGCATGTTAGTGCCTGAGATTGTGTGACTGTGCGTGAGAGCGTTTGTGTGTGCGTGAGTGTGTGTGTGTGTGTGGGTGCGTGAGAACGTGTGTGCGTGCGTGAGCGCGTGTGTGTGTTTAAGCGCCTGCGCGCGTCTCCGATGAAACTCACCACTCGGCGTGCGTCGACGGCCGACCTCCTTTCCCTCCGGTCACCTCCTCCGCCGGCCGCCCCTGCTCCTGCACCACCTCCTCCTTCTCCTCCCTGTCCGGTATGTATTCCCACACGTGGCTGTCCACCCACAGCGCCCCCTGCAGGCCCACGCAGCGCCGCACGCAGGTGACCCGGCGGCACAGCGGGCAGGGCACGGTGACCAGGTCGCCGGCCCCCTGGGAAAGGGCCTCCAGGCAGGGGGTGCAGAAGGTATGCAGGCAGTGCAGCACCCTGGGGATCCGCTCCAGACGGCTGAAGGCCTGGAGGCACACGCTGCACTCTGTGTCCTCACACAGCACCATGGGGGTGGGCTCTGACGGGGAGAGGGTGGCGCTAAGGGGGAAGAGGCTGGATGCTGGCAGGTGGCTGGCTAGGCTAGCAGTTAGCAGCTATGGGTTGGCGCTTAGCCTTTAGCAGCAGAAGGGGATGCCAGTTGGGCTCCAAGTTGCCTGTTTAAGTAAAAAGGTTGGTTAGAAACATGTTTGAGATGAATGTAATAACTCATATCGGGTATTCATATTTATAGCTTTTCCCCAAAGCAACTTTTCTTCAGTAATTTGTTTAAATGTTGATAACTCTAGCAAACAGTGATCGTTATTGTGTTATTGAAAAAACACATTAATATGCAATTATATAAAGTCATAATATATAATATGCATATAATATCAAATGAGTGTAGGAAATGTATAAAATTAGGCTGATAAAATATAATATATCATATAATATACCTATTATTAATTGATATCTATTTGTAGCCTTTTGCTAAAAGAAACACCAAGAATTAAAATCTAAATAATGCATCAATCACAATATGAATGTGTATGGATGTACTTACACAAGAAACTAAATAATCCAACAACAACAAAAAAAGACCAGATCCAATCCGTGTCACAAACTGCTCTTCAGAGAATTAAAAAAGACCGAAAGCGAAATCAACTAAATCAAATAAAAATAAGTCAAACTCCCTAAACGGAGAGATACAGGCAGACCGGTCCGGGACAGACAGAGAGACACTAACCGAGCGGCCCTGCTGCGGCCGTTTAAAACCGTTTGTGTGGAGCAATGGGGGGAGGGGGCGGTGTCCTGGGCCGAGCTGAACCGGAATAGCAGCTGTGTTCCTCCGCCCCAGACGGTGCGAGGCTGCCCGGAGCACAAAGAACCCGTCCCTCCCTCCCTGAAGGCCCTCCCCTGGTTGGGACTGGCCCACTGGCGGCGTGCTGTCGCCTTTGTTGTGTGTGTGTGACAGCGGACAGGTGGACGCGTGGAGCTGGGGGCCAGGGCTGGGGGAAGTGCAGGAAGCGACATGATGTAGAACTTGTGTGATGAGTAATACTCTTTCCCTGAAAGGGTAAAATATAAGCTGTTTAGGGATTTGGATGTTGACTAGAGTTTAAGATTTCTTTGCAATCAGATATGACGGTGACTTGACGTAAATCGATGTTATCAGATTTAGTCAAATCATGTTTTAATTGCGGTTTTGTTAAAACATGTCTCTGGTAAAAGCTTATTTGAAATAATTTAATAAAGCTTTCATATTGCACTATTTTTTTGCTACTGTTAACACATTAAGTATATAAAAGGGACCTTAACGTCAATGTGTTACGTGATAGACATAAATTTTTGCAATTTGGTGAAGAAGGACTAATGCGACTAAAAAGCGAGGGCTCGTCCGGGATTTGAACCCGGGACCTCTCGCACCCAAAGCGAGAATCATACCCCTAGACCAACGAGCCACTTGCTCCAGCTGTCCACATGTATTAACAAAAACAATCACAACACTTCTGTCATCTTAAACGTTTAGTTCAGCTATGAGACACATGTTCTGAAAGAAAAAATAGTCAGAAGAAATAGTAAAAGTATAAATAGTATTTATTGTACATAAAAAGAATAAGAAAGCAAAATGTGTGAGTATTTGTGTATTTCCATTCAAACCCCGAAATGATAAATAAAAATCAGTATCCCAGACAAATCAGTGTTAATAAAATAGAACAGTTCATTTCAAAAAAGTGGGCTCGTCCGGGATTTGAACCCGGGACCTCTCGCACCCGAAGCGAGAATCATACCCCTAGACCAACGAGCCACGTGTCCATGTTTGTCACTTACGACACGTAGATAATCTTGGTATCGAAACAGTTGCTG
>NC_136940.1:2148468-2160968 GCF_949987615.1 Pollachius pollachius
GTTTGACTCCCAGCAGTGGAGGAGGGGCAGGGAGGGAGGAGCAGGAGGAGGTGCAGGCGATGAAGGCCAAGCAGCAGGTGACCCCCCCTCCCTACGGGGAGGAGGTCCACAGAGTACCGGTCCGTCCGGACCTCCTCTCCCCCGGGTCCCATCAGACCCACCGCATGCCTGCTCCTCCCTCCTCCTCCTCCTCCTCCTCCTCCTGCTCCTGGGCCGGGCCGGGGAGGAGGGTGAGGACGGGTCGGGAGGAGGGGGTCGCTGGGGGGAGGTACTCCTCCAGCTCCGAGGAGGTGCTGCCGGACCCCCTGGGGGGAGAAGACGAGGAGACTGTGAGTTCTGCTCATAACTCTTCAGGACTGGTCTTCAACGTATTTGAGCCCTTTTCCTTTGCTCTTCATCTCTGCTTGCGTGGCGCTATGTTAACGACATCGCTAACACGTGGCTATGCTAACATCCAGCTCCTTTTAAAGCAGCTACGGTTAAGTGGAACTTTATTGATGGCAGGCAGTTCTGCTAACCTGTTGCTCTGCTAGCATGCTATTTTGCTAGCATGTAGCTCTGCTAACATGGAGCCCTGCTAACATGCTAATCTGTTAACACGCTGCTCTGCTAACATGTTGCTCTGCTAAAATGTAGCTCTGCTAACATGTAGCCCTGCTTGCTAACATGTAGCCCTGCTAACATGTAGCTCTGCTGCCACGTTGCTCTGCTATCATGCTGCTCTCCTAACATGCTACTCTTCTAACCTGTATTTCTGCTAATATGCTACTCTGCTAGCATGCTGCTCTGCTAACATGCTGCTCTGTTAGCATGCTACTATGCGCTACTGTCCTCCATGCCCGTCGTGTCCTCATCCTCCGGCTCCGCCCCCAGGCGCTGGCGGCGGCGGCGGAGGGCGTGGTCGCCCGCTTCCTGGAGGGCGAGACGCTGCGGTCGGAGGAGCTGCTGCTGCAGCTGGAGACCCACGTCCAGGGGCTGAGGGAGGACCACGCCCGCACCGCCCGCAGGTACCAGCCCGCCCCCACCTCATCCCGCACCTCCACCCTGACGTCCAGCCCGCCCTGACCTCCACCCTGACCTCCAGCCCACCTTTACCTCCACCCTGACCTTCAGCCTGACCTTCATCCTGACCTCCACCCTGACCTGAACTCCACCCTGACCTCCAGCCCACCTTTACCTCCACCCTGACCTTCAGCCTGACCTTCATCCTGACCTCCACCCTGACCTCCACCCTGACCTGACCTCCACCCTGACCTCCAGCCCACCTTTACCTCCACCCTGACCTCCAGCCCACCTTTACCTCCACCCTGACCTTCAGCCTGACCTTCATCCTGACCTCCACCCTGACCTGAACTCCACCCTGACCTCCAGCCCACCTTTACCTCCATCCTGACCTCCACCCTGACCTGAACTCCACCCTGACCTCCAGCCCACCTTTACCTCCATCCTGACCTCCACCCTGACCTGAACTCCACCCTGACCTCCAGCCCACCTTTACCTCCATCCTGGCCTCCACCCTGACCTGAACTCCACCCTGACCCCAGGTACCAGCCTGCCCCCACCTCCACTCTGACCTCAACCTCCACCCTGACTCTCACCCTGACCTTCAGCCTGACCTTCATCCTGACCTCCACCCTGACCTCCACTCTGACCTTAACCTCCACCCTGACTCTCACCCTGACCTCCACCCTGACCTTCATCCTGACCCCCAGCGGTCAGAGGTCACCCGGTCAGACCCCAGGGGGTGAAGCATACTCGGTCATCAGTGATCCCAGAGAGACTCTGGGGAGATAGACGATCACCAACCATGGGCCTGATTCACCAAGCAGCCATCTTGTTTCTAAACTGAATGTGGATCCAAGATGGCCTTAGAGGTGAATAAGGCCCATAAAGAGTCTGATATGGGGCGGTGGGCTGATCAGTGTGGCGGTGGTAGAGGAAGACGATTGGAGTTCACTGGTTGCTACAGACTGATTAGTGATGTCACAACCCGGCCGTCCTTCATTATCTCACGTCGCCAACTCGGACACAAACTGAACCTGTATGTTATGAACCACAACTTAGTTAACAAGGTGACCAGTGCGCTGTTACCATGGTCGAGGTGATCCAAGCTATGTTATCGTGGTGATATCCGCTCCGTAACCATGGTGACGAGAGCTCCGTTACCATTGGTGATCGGAGCCACGTTATGCGCCGACGTAGGGAACGCCGGAGGCCATGCGTCGGCGGTCCAGACGGTCTGGTCTGTGGGGGTCTCTGGGGTCCTGGAGGGGGTCCTGCCCCCCCTAGACAGACCCCCGGTAGACCTCCTGCTCTCGGACCACAGCGCTCCAATGGAGGGAATATCAGAGCCCCCCCCCCATCTGTCTCGGACCACAGCGCTCCAATGGAGGGAATATCAGAGCCCCCACCCCCCCATCTGTCTCGGACCACAGCGCTCCAAAGGAGGGAATATCAGAGCCCCCCTATCTGTCTCCCAGCGGGACAACGCTCCAGGATGTATCAACCACGGGATGAACTCCAGGAATACTGGAGGCGGAGGCGGGGATACTATCATTGTATTTTTATACTTTTGAACACCGTTTAATGTCAGGATATCCAATAAAGATGTTCCCTAGTGTTCCCTAGTTCTCTCTCATTTGTCTCTTTGAGTTATGCTCTCTCCTTGTTGTTTGTTTATCATCTTCCTCAAAAAACATGTCTTCCAAGACATTCCTCTTCCTCCCTCCCTCCCCTCATCTGGTGGAGGTCCCTTGGGGGCCAGGCTAGGGAACAGTGCTGGTGTTGATCTGAGTCCCCGGGGGCGTTCCTTATTTAAGGACTGCTGTCGTAAGGCGGTGCCGTGCTCCCCGTTAACGATCCTCTGCTGTTTAATTAGTCCCACTGCGGCTTTACAACGTTTCCGCTCTTTATGAATAGAAACGACAAAGGTGGCGGCTTGTTCTTAAAAGCACAACATCCTTCACAGAGCGAAGTTGTCTTTACAATTATTATGTTTAATTTCGAAAGAGGGCAAAATAACATTTAACGGGCAATATGCTGCTGGAACAGCGACTAGAATGGACCATTGTGTGATAAGAATCGAACCCTTGCCTCCCAGCAGAGGGCGCTGATCCACCGATGGGCGACGAAAGTAGACAACGCGTCTATTGTTTTCCATGGCACGCTGGATCGGTTGAATTGGCCTACTTTAATTGACTGTTTCGATTGATCATTTGACCTTGTGCGCTTTGCATTTGTTTAGCTAATAATCTTTCACAATTTTTTTATTACGGTATTTAATTATGGGAAAATATTTCCGTCTATTCAAATAGATTTCCTTACAAATAATTTCCGCTTTCCAATAGCGTTGGAAATATGCAGCAAATGCTTCAAAAAGCTTGGACACAGTGAAATTGGCTGTGCAGAACATGAGAACCGTAAGAAACCGGTCGTAAAGGTTTATTTGCCACTCAACTAAAGCATGATTGCGCCTCACCACATCTGGTATTTAGTGAAACATTTGTCTGCCATCACTAGAAATGCTCAGTATGCCAGTCATCCTACATTTTTTTACTCTGGGAATTCCAGCGCCTGCCCTCTGGACCTGAGCTCTGCAGCTGTCACTCCGCTGACGTCAAGGGCTCTGTGGAAAATACCTCACCTAGTGTCCAGCGTCCTGGGGGAATGTGCTGGGTAGGGGAGGGACTGGACCCGGGGGGGGGGGGTGGACGAGACGATTGGACCCGGGCTCAGAACCGGGTTCTGGTGGCGTCTCTGGATGAGATGCGCCCCCCAGATGAAGGGAGCTCTAACGAGGTTAAGGTCACCGGCCTCTTTGAGCGCCCTGTTGGCGAATGATATTCGTTTCGGTGACTCAAGGATGGAAGGTTCTGGGTTTGAATCCCAATGCCCTACCTGTGGTTCGTCCTAAAGCCAGATGCCCCCTCACCCCTACCTGCTCCTGAGCGACCTGGATCTGTCTCTCTCTTTGGATAAGGCGTGATAAATGACTGAATAGTAAATATTACGCTGCTGATAGTAAATCCTTCCATCTTGGCGCGTGCGTCTGTGTGTGCATGAGTTATGTGGCATGAGCTATGTGGCCAGATATGATGTAATGGCGGTCTCCCAGCCAGTGTCTCCATCATGGAACCACATCTGCTTGCGGGTCCAGTGTGGAGAGGGAGGGACTCCTCCTCACATATTGTCCCACTTATCCTCCATCTTTCCTCACATTCCTCACTTGGCAAGATGGCCGCCGTGGCTATATCGGTCCCGCTGCATCAGACATCGATCGGTTGTAGTTTCCTCCATTTTGTGCGTTTGTGTGCTGAGCTCTGGTATCTTCTGCGCCATGTGACCTTCTGGGGTCTCCGGGCGAGACTGTGGAGGGGAACCCTGTGTGAGGCCCAGGGGGATTGTGATTGATTGCTCTGATCAGTGGATCGCCCCTGTTGCCTTCCTTTACCCCCATGTGTGTTACAAAACATCCCAGAACTCTGACTTTAATCTCCTGCAAACAATTGTCGACTTTGTTGGGTTGTTGCTCATTGCTTGGCTTGACATTCCATGACCTAAACTCACGATAAAAAACTGTGACAAAACCATGATAATACTTGCATTCTGGAGGGAATGTTGTGGGTGGAGGGAGCAGAAAGTATGTACACTTGCCTGAAGAAAGGGGGGGGGGAAACAAGGGCTTATCGTGTGATCAGCTGCTTTCTCTGGGGTTGAAATAATTCAATAATTAGGTCAGAAGTGTTGCAGCTCTCTCTCGGTGTGCAGCGGCCTACTGTAGACCAGCTGCATCCCTCCAGTGTGTTTCTGTTCCTTTCAGGGCGATGTGCCGCTCGCCACACACGGGCCGGAGCTCCTCGATGGGGTGCGATAAGTCGCGTGTTCGAATCCAGCGGCCGACTTCCTTAACGAGATAAGAGGCCAGAGCGTCTTTTTCCCACGATTGTTGCAGCCTGCACGCATTCTTCCTCAGGCATTCCAGCGCAGGGCCTCACAGGGCATGCCTGGCGGCTCACGCCCCACTCCCTGCTCCGCCGTTAACCCCTTCGAGGCCCTGCCGGGCAGAGCACAGGACACATGAATCACTAGGACCTCTGGGGGGCTTCCTGCTGGGAGGGGAGACAGTGAGGTGGCAGATGAGCGTTCATTGAGGAATTAGATCAGAGAGTGAGGTCTCCACACACAAAGGGGGAAAAGATCAGGTTATGTACAGTTAGTTGTAAGCGTGAGATGGTGTGAAGGTCAAGGTTAGGATGAGCAGAGTAGAAGTCTGCCATCTCAAGAAAGGTTTAGGAACCTCTTTCTGAGTCATGCGTTCTTTGGCTTTGGCTCGTCTGTACCTTTACTGACATGGGACCCAGGACTATCTGTCCTACCGCAGTCGTAGAACACACACAGTACCTCTCTGCAGAGTGTAGGGCCTACCTGGGGCCAGGCTCCTCCTCCAAAAACAACCAGGAATGTTAAACCCGGCAGGTTCCTGGTCTGCATAGCGGAGTTCAGCTAACGCGTCACATGCACCGCCTGCCTGCGCCAAACCTGAGAGACCAACATTGGCTCAGGATCTGTCAGAGATCTGTTGTTGTGTTTGCTCAAGAGCACCTCAGGGTGTTTGCCAAAGGATGGAACAGAACCAGCAACCCTTCTTTAGGTCCTGCCGACGACTGATGTGTCTAGGCATTTATTTGCCTCTGCCATAACCTGAAATTCCTCAACGCTGATCGAGTAAAGGGTAAACAGAGCGACTGTCCAGCGCCCTCATTCCTAAAATATTCCAGAGTCGGGGAAATTAGGGCGTTTAATTTGCAGCTCGACGAGGAATGCTTTGATGGAAGGGGGTTGACCCTGCGTTATGTAAAAAGTGTTTTGGAACAGATCCCTGTTCATTCACAGCTAATGGGCCTCCATGTTGATGCCCTCTGGTAATTAGTTCGGAGTTGCCCTGTGACCACAAACATCCTGGGCCAACAGACCCCCCCACTCCCACCCAGTGACCCCTGCCCCCTGCCTCTCCGCAGGACTTGGCATGATCAGCTGTTACGCAACAACATAAAGGGGATATTTACAAGAACCCGCGTGCTGCTGTTTTTCTTTATCAGAAAAACTCAATATTAAGATCCAAACTCCAGGGGAACGGGCCGAGTAAGGCCGTTGTGCTAAACCACTCTGCCCGGCGATATCGCCGCCTCATTCAGTCCCCTCTAATCCCGTAGTTAGTCGATATGAAACGTGAGGGGGCGGCATCGTATCCTTCTGTGTTGTGCTTCATACATTTACGTTTACATTCAGGGCGTTTAGCAGACGCTTTTATCCAAAGCGACTTACAATAAGTACATTTGTCAGAAGAAAGAGAAACAACAATGTATCGCTGTCGGTACAGTAACGATGTTCATAGAACCAAGTGCCAAGCTCTAACAATCAATAGGTTAACCCATTTCCTGTATACAACAAAGATAGCTAGGATAAGACGCTACACAATGCTAAGTACTACTTTTTAAGTGCAAGGACGTACAACATACAGCAATAATTGATTGAATTTATATAACGCTTTTCTAGACACTCAAAGACGCTTTTACAGTGAAGGGGGGACCTCACTCACCACCACCAGTGTGTCACCCACTGGGTGACGCACGGCAGTCAATCGGCGCCAGAACTCTCACCACACACCAGCTTGAGGTGGAGAGTGAGGGAATTAATGAGTCAGCCAAATATACATGAGGATGATAAGGGGGCCTGGTTGGGCAGTTTTAACCAGGACACAGTAAATGTGTAAGAGGGGTGTTGGGGGTAAGGGGGAAGGCTATGCGGAGTCGAGGTGAACTCCGAACAAGTGAGTCTGGAGTCTGTTGCGGAAGCTGGTGAGCGAGTCGTCTCGCGTGTCGACCGAACGTTAACAGGAAAGGAGAGTGAAGGGCCGCAGCTTCCTGGGTCCCGCTGACGGACGGACTGGGAGGACTAGGAGAACGTGGAGTTTACATTCCTGCTCCCGGCCTGACATCCACCAGCCTGCGTCACGCTCATTGTTCCCGAGACCCCCCCCCTCCCTTCCCTCAAGATAGGGGCCGATTCTGGGCCCTCGTAGTCTGAATAGGGCGGCAGTAGCTCAGGAGGTTGAGTGGATTGGCTGGTAACCTGAAGGTTGCTGGTTCGATCCCCGGCTCCTCTTGGCTGGAGTGTCAAGGTTTCCTTGAGCTAGACACCTCACCCTAACTGCTCCAGTTGAGCCGGCTGTCGCCCTGCATGGCTGACTCCGCCGTCGGTGTGTGAATGTGTGCCTCAATGGTGAATGTGAGGCAATATTGTAAAGAACTTTGAGTGGCCACTGGTTAGAAAAGCGCTGCATGAATGCAGTCCGTTTACATTTAGTCGGGGTCGGAGTGTACTGGACCGTGACTCCAAAGAGCCGTGCAGACAATGGGGATGGAACCCATTCAGATGGGACTCAAACACTACCGCTACGCAGCCTCTGAACCCACGAAGAATTAGATAGAGATATTTAACGGTACATCATAGATTAGAAAAAGTATTGAACAGGCACTTAATGTAAGCACTTAATGAATGTTGTACGTTCTTGCACTTAAAAATAGTACTTAGCATCGTGTAGCACCTTACCCGAGCTATCTTCCTTGTGTACGGGGAATGGGTTAACCTAGTGATTGTAAGTGCGTGCGACTTGGTTCTATGAACACCCTTACTGGACTGACAGCGATATATTGTTGTTTCTCTTTCTTCTGACAAATGTACTTCTCTGAGTGGGTTAAGGTCGGCCCGGAGGTGCTGCTAATGAACCCATCAGTCAACAGACGTCGTCCCCTATCTGCCGAAGTCCTGTAAGCTCGTCCAACGCGCATATTTCATCATCACTGGAAGACCTGGAGTAACCCAGATACATAGAGTCTTCTCTGGATCATTAGGCTTAACGAAGCTGTTCTGCTGAGAGCTCACACTCCTAAAGGAGACGCTTTTATCCAAAGCGAGTACATTTAGTGCCAAGCACTAACAATTGCTAGGTAAACCCATTCCCCGTACACCACAAAAATAGCTAGGATAAGATGCTACACAATGCTAAGTACTATTTTTAAGTATTAGGACGTGGAACATAGAAAAAGTGTGTAAATTAAGTGTCAGGACGTACAACATACAATAATATAGGTGTGTATTCTAGTATTTTGTGTTGCCTGTTAGGACACACTGAACTACATATTTCTGTGTGTGTCAGGCTAGGCGCCTTGGTGGTGACATCCATCATTGGAGGAAGTTGTGAAAGAGGAAGTGGGGAACATACAGTTGTCAATGTGCATCCGTTTTCTAAGCATTCGTAGCCCAAACCATGTTTGGGAAATATGCTGACAAACTGCTGACCTTGAGTGAGTAATTATCTGACTAGATCTGAGATGACACACTCAGTTCAGACCCCTATGGGATGCTTTGCGTTGTACCAGTTACAAATGTTCACATTTCAAATAATGTTTTGTTTGTTTGTATATTGTACGTCCTTGCACTTAAAAATAGAGCTGAGCATTGTGTACTATCTTATCCTAGCTATCTTTGTATCAACATCCTTACATCGACAGCTGACAAATGCACTATTTGTAAACCGCTTTGGATAAAATACCCTAAATGTAAACGTAAATATCCAATTTTAATATTTCAAAGAGAACAAATGGTTGTTAAAGCCTTTTTAAATTTCAGTTTTTTCTTTGTGGAATTTCAACAGACCCCAACCGACCCAGTCATGTGAACGGGTGCTCAGCGTTTAGCTCTCGGCCCGCTTCCTGTTATCTCCTGTCCAGCAAAGCTTTGGTCCTTTGCATCCCGCCGCCTTAATGACTTAATTACACAGGCCGTAAAGCGCCCGGCGTGATGGAGGATCACAGAGGAAATCGTCGTCACCTGTGGTCATTACTCGGAGTCGCCTGCCGTAAATCTCCCCGCTCAGCAGGAATGCTTTAAAGTGTTTATTTTGGAGAAAACGGAGCCGACAGGTTCAACATTAACTGTTTACCAGCCCTTTAGCAAAAAGTACAAGTCGTCGCTTTCAAAACGTGCCTCTGTTCTTTTTTTACACACTCACAAGAGAGAGGAGACTGGTGCGCATTCAGCCTGACGGTGGAGGGATCCGGTGTTGGAGAGTGAGCTGTAGAAACTGAAGAGAGGCGTCAAGAATGTTTGGTATTTTTTACCCAAACACGACCGCTGGGGCTGTGGGAGGATATTTATAGGGGCCGGGCGGGAGCGAGGTATGGCCTCTGCTATCACAGGCCTTTTCCGCTCAATCAGAGGCCTTTATGAGCGGTGTGTGAGCGCCCATCCTGATGAGAAAGTGAAGCACTCACTCACAGGATGAGCCGGGGTTCAACAGGATATGTACGTCATGGAGCGTGGACCGAGTCACAGACTAATACACACATGAAATGCACATGTTAAAACGTCATTGAAAGGTACTTGGGATTCTTTTTGAAAATGTTATACTTTTCCCTAGTTTTGGTAAGGCCCTTTGATATTTTACGTGGGTGCTGCATTCATTCGTATTCTGGTACAGTATCATTGCCTCGGGAGAGGCTAGCTATGCTAGCACTGTTGAAAACTCCCTAAAGGGATCAACCATGTTTCATTCAATTGATGCCAGAATTGGTTATTGAAAATATAGGACCAGGAGTTGGCCTGGGGCAGTCTGGCAACTTAGGGGGTTGCTGGTTCAATTCTTCGTTCTTGACTCCAGGGTCTGGGTGCCGCCTTGAGCAAGAACACGACCGCACCGGTGTGAACCCTTTGTGCGGTTCTTTGTTTGGTTCCTTGGTTCTGCGTGGTCAGGTGTCTGACTGGGACCTGCTGGCTCCACATGATAAGTGTTCTGGACAGGACTAATAGCTGGTGTTCCCCAGTGATCCCCTATCTCGGGTCTGAGAGGGTCTTTAGTGAGTCAGGACCTGGTCGTCAGCGCTATCAGTGGTCTGCAGCCCCCCCCTCCAGCATCACATTAACCCCCCCCTTTAAGCACCATATGTTGGGGCCGGGAATCATGCAAATGACAGCAGTGCTTCCTGAGCAGGGGCCAGGGGCCACGAGTGTGGGTGGGGGTGGGGGACTTCCTCATTCCTGACAGTGCCCCCCCCAGCGCCCCCAGCCCTCTGTCTCCTGGGCTCTATTAAAGCCTGGTCCAGTCTCCATCTGGAGCCTCTGGTTCCCATCGCATTGTTGTGTTTCCTCAAACCCGATTCATCCGGGACGCGGCCCTGGTGCATATAGAGAACATGTTTATACTGACTGCTCTTTGTCATGTTATTGGTATATCTTAAACATGTTTATACTGACTGCTCTTTGTCATGTTATTGGTATATCTTAAACATGTTTATACTGACTGCTCTTTGTCATGTTATTGGTATATCTTAAACATGTTTATACTGACTGCTCTTTGTCTTGTTATTGGTATATCTTAAACATGTTTATACTGACTGCTCTTTGTCATGTTATTGGTATATCTTAAACATGTTTATACTGACTGCTCTTTGTCATGTTATTGGTATATCTTAAACATGTTTATACTGACTGCTCTTTGTCTTGTTATTGGTATATCTTAAACATGTTTATACTGACTGCTCTTTGTCTTGTTATTGGTATATCTTAAACATGTTTTTACTGACTGTTCTTTGTCTTGGTTATTTTAGATCGTAAAACATGGTTTTACTGACTGCTGTTTTATAGCTAAAACACAATATGTGCTGACATGAGTTGGACAGAAATGGATAACAAATATACATATAAATACTAATATCTGTTTCAGCCTTTTGCCTTTTCTTCGTCTCAGACTTTCCCCTCTTTTAAATTTGTGTTAACATCCTGTACCTGTTCTGTGGAGATCTGTTTAATGTTCTGAGTGTCTGCTCTGTGGGTTCTGTTTAATGTTCTGATGGTTTGCTCTGTGAATCTCTGAGTTCTAGCACCTATCTCCGGTCTCTCTTTCCAGGTCTCTGGTCTCTCTCTCCAGGTCTCTGGGGGGTTTAGGGTGCAGTATGTGGTCTCCCGTGGTCTACGGTCTCTCTCCAGGTCTACGGTCTCCCTCTCCAGGTCTCTGGGGGGTTTAGGGTGCAGTATGTGGTCTCCCGTGGTCTACGGTCTCTCTCCAGGTCTACGGTCTCTCTCTCCAGGTCTCTGGGGGGTTTAGGGTGCAGTATGTGGTCTCCCGTGGTCTACGGTCTCTCTCCAGGTCTACGGTCTCTCTCCAGGTCTACGGTCTCTCTCCAGGTCTCTGGGGGGTTTAGGGTGCAGTATGTGGTCTCCCGTGGTCTACGGTCTCTCTCCAGGTCTACGGTCTCTCTCCTGGTCTCTGGGGGGTTTAGGGTGCAGTATGTGGTCTCCCGTGGTCTACGGTCTCTCTCCTGGTCTCTGGGGGGTTTAGGGTGCAGTATGTGGTCTCCCGTGGTCTACGGTCTCTCTCCAGGTCTCTGGGGGTTTAGGGTGCAGTATGTGGTCTCTCTTGGTCTCTGGGGGTTTAGGGTGCAGGATGTGGTCTCTCCTGGTCTCTGGGGCTTTTAGGGTGCAGTATGTGGTATCTCCTGTTCTCTGGGGGTTTTAGGGTGCAGGATGTGGTCTCCCGGGGTCTGCAGCCTTTGAGGCTGAGCGTCTACACTTGACTTCAGTCAACTTGACATTCGGAGCAGGCGATGGAGAGCCCTTCCTCTTTTACGAACACTTCAAACGGTTTCACGATGGCAGGACGGAAGGCTCCCTGGAAAATGTCTCCGCCGCTGGTTTGTTTGAAGCTTAAGTCGTACTTCACGTCCCAGTTTACCACCACCTCCCCTGCTCCCCTTAAATCATTACGAGGCAGAGTCCTCACTGCCACACCATCTTATTACAGGCACAAACATTATTAAGATCCCCTTCAAACACACCCATGATCTGTAAAGTACTGTACATTAATAATGGGAGGATTTAAAGGCAAGGTTGCTCACATATATTGTTGTTCCCTCTATAGGTGTCTTTGCTTAACAAACTCTTAACTATCTCTGTTCACAATCTGTGCAACACCTTTAAAAGAAACCTTGAAGCATCCATATTTAGCTCAGTATTCTCTTAATCCATTTTATTAATTTATTTCAATTCATTTTCATATATTGTTAAGCACCTTGTATTGCAATTTTGCACGAAAGGCGCTATATACATAAAGTTTGATTTGATTTAACTAATTTTGGAGACGGTATAATCCATCCAGATTTTCTTTCTAAATATTGAGTCTCAGAGCGACAGTCTGGAAGACGCGTCAGAAGTAAGGGCCGTTCAGACTTTGGTGTACGAAAGCCAACAGGAATTGACCTCAGAAGGTCCAAAGTAACGTCCATAATTTTAGAAAGGAATGTGACAGTTGGCTGAGTCCACTCTGCGCTGGCTCCGCCCACAGGAAGTGGAGCACAATGGAGGCGAACCACCACAGACAAAGTCAGGCTGCAGGAGCCAGCGTTGGGGAGGGACGGCCCTGCCTCCGCCCGGGCTGTCCGACA